>NC_092238.1:57029554-57054554 GCF_036320965.1 Panulirus ornatus
GACCCCGGTATACCACATCCATCCAATTTACTCTATTCCTTGCCCGCCTTTCACCCTCCTGCATGTTCAGGCCCCGATCACACAAAATCTTTTTCACTCCATCTTTCCACCTCCAATTTGGTCTCCCACTTCTCCTCGTTCCCTCCACCTCCGACACATATATCCTCTTGGTCAATCTTTCCTCACTCATTCTCTCCATGCGACCAAACCACTTGAAAACATCCTCTTCTGCTCTCTTAACCACACTCTTTTTATTACCACACATCTCTCTTCCCCTTCCGTTACTTACTCGATCAAACCACCTCACACCATATATTGTCCTCAAACATCTCATTTCCAGCATATCCACCATCCTCCGTATAACTCAATCCATAGCACACGCCTCACAACCATATAACACTGTCGGAACCACTATTCCTTCAAACATACCCACTTTTGCTTTCCGGGATAATTTTCTCGACTTCCACACATTGTTCAACGCTTCCAAAACTTTCGCCTCCTCCTCCACCCTATGATCCACTTCCACTTCCATGGTTCCATCAGCTGTCATATCCACTCCCAGATATCTAAAACACTTTACTTCCTCCAGTTTTTCTCCATTCAAACTTACCTCCCAGTTGACTTGTCCCTCAACCCTGCTGTTTCTAATGACCTTGCGCTTATTCACATTTGCTGTCAGCTTTCTTCTTCCACACACTTTCCGAAACTCAGTCATCAGCTTTTGCAGATTCTCACACGAATCAGCCACCAGCGCTGTATCATCAGCGAACAACAACTGACTCACTTCCCAAGCTCTTTCATCCACAACAGACTGCATACTTGCCCCTCTTTCCAAAACTCTTACATTCACCTCCCTAACAACCCTATCCATAAACACAATAGACAACCATGGAGACATCACGCACACCTGCCGCAAACCTACATTCACTGAGAGCCAATCACTTTCCTCTCTTCCAACACGTACACATGCCTTACATCCTCGATAAAAACTTTTCACTGCTTCTAACAACTTCCCTCCCACACCATATATTCTTAATACCTTCCACAAAGTACCTGCCTCAACTCTACGATATGCCTTCTCCAGATCCATAAATGCTACATACAAATCCATTTGCTTTTCTAAGTATTTCTCACATACAATATTCAAAGGAAACACCTGATCCACACATCCTCTACCACTTCTGAAACCTTACTGCTCTTCCCCAATCTAATGCTTTGTACATGTCTCCACCCTCTCAATCTATACCCTTCCATATAATTTCCTAGGAATACTCAACAAAATTATACCTGTGTAATTTTAGCACTCACTTTTATCCTCTTTGCCTTTGTACAAAGGCACTATGCAAGCATTCTGTCAATCCTCAATCACCTCACCACGAGTCATACATACATTAAATAGCCTTACCAACCAGTCAACAACAACAGATGAAGGCATGTTTAAGACAAATAGAATAAAAGACGCTTGGAAGGGACTTAAAACCCTGTGCGGGCGCAAGAAGAAACAGAGTATGCCTGAACCAGAAAATATCAACACATATGTGAATGAAATGAATGCGTTTTTTGCGAGATTTGAAAGACATGATTTCAGTGATGCGTGTAATGAGGTAATGACAGAAATACAATCTAACAATGATGAGAGAAGTATAATTAGGCAAGAAGACGTGCAGAAGTCCCTGCAGAAAATACGAGCAGGTAAAGCTACAGGGCCTGACGGGATGCCTGCAAGGGTACTTAAACGCTATGCTAAACAACTGACACCTGCACTGACCACATTATTTCAGGACTCAATAGATCAGGGAGTGGTGCCTTATAAATGGAAAGAATCGGAAGGGAAACCTATTGCAAAAATTAACTGTCCGAAAGATCCCAAAGATTTTAGACCTGTAGTATTGACATCTAACATTATGAAATGTTTAGAAATTATATTGAAAAACTACATCTGTGAAAGAACAAATAATTTAAAAGACCCTATGCAGTTTGCTTATTGCTATAATAAGAGCGTACTGGATGCAACACTTACATTATTAAATGATGTTAACGAGCACTTAGATAAGACTAAATCACAATTTAGAGCACTGTTCATCGATTTTAGTTCAGCATTTAACACAATGCAACCTCATATTTTGCTTAATAAAATGTTACAAATGAGTGTACATAGAAACATCTTAAAATGGATTTTTAGCTTTTTAACGCAGAGACCTCAATATACCAATGTAAATAATGTCAAGTCTAATGTGGTAGTTACCAACACAGGAGCCCCCAAAGGTTGTGTATTGTCCCCTGTTCTCTTTACCTTGTACACAGATGATTGTAGGAGTGGAACTGATGACTGTACTATTATAAAATATGCCGACGATACAGTTATCCTAGGAAAAGTTGTCAATGATAATTATGAACCCTATTTAACTCAAGTCAAAAACTTTGTTGACTGGAGTAAACAAAATTTTTTGGAGCTTAATGTTAAGAAAACTAAGGAGATGATATTCAATTTCGTAACTAAAAATAAACATGTACCCGACTTATTAACAATTGAGGAAGAACACGTTCAAAGAGTAAACCAGTACAAGTATTTGGGACTTATGATTGATGACCAGTTGAAAGGCAGTGTTAATACGGATATGGTATCAAGGAAATGCAACCAAAGACTACACTAAATGTAGATAAAGTGATCATTAACTTATGTTACAAATCAATATTAGAATCAGTTTTGAATTTTTCAGTGACTGCCTGGTATGGGAAACTTACTTGTAAAGATAAAAAAAAGTTGGGAAGAATTGTTAAAAAGGCAGGAAAATTAGGTGATGCGACCACATCACTAGATAAGCTTTATCAGACAGGCGTAATGAAACAAGTAGATAGGATTGTGAAAGATGTAACCCATCCGCTATAAAATTGTTACACATATTTAAAATCAGGAAGGAGGTTAGCTTTGCCCATGCAGCGTACTGATAGATACAGAAAGTCTTTTGTACCTAAATGCATCCTCCTTTTCAATCATTTGTCATCACAATAGGAAAGTAAAATATTAAAGTGTTTCCTTTAATATTCTATTGCTTTATTGATTTTATTATTCTTTTAATGTAGAAACACTAGGGAGCTCTCAAAGGCAAGAAGAATTTCATTTTGTATTATATCTTGCATTACAATTTGACTAATAAAAACTTACTTACTTACTTACTTACTTACTTACTTTTTCAATAAATTCCACTGCAATACCATCTGAAACCTCTGCCTTGCCGGCTTTCATCTTCCGCAAAGCTTTTACTACCTCCTCTCTGTTTACCAAATCATTTTCCCTAACCCTCTCACTTTGCACACATCCCCCACCAAAACACGCTATATCTGCCACTCTATCAAAAACATTCAACAAACCTTCTAAATCTCACTTCATTTCCTTCTCACATCATCACTACTTGTTATTACCTCCCCACTAGCCCCGTTCACTGAAGTTCCCATTTGCTCCCTTGTCTTACGCACTTTAATTACCTCCCTCCAAAACATCTTTTTATTCTCCCTAGAATTTAATGATAGTCTCTCACCCCAACTCTCATTTGCCCTCTTTTTCACCTCTTTCACCTTTCTCTTGAACCCTTGCCTCTTTTTTTTATACATCTCCAACTCATTTTCATTTTTTCCCTGCAGAAATCGTCCAAATGCCTCTCTCTTCTCTTTCAATAATAATCTTACTTCCTCATCCCACCACTCACTACACTTTCTAATCTGCCCACCTCCCACGCTTCTCATGCCCCAGGCATCTTTTGCGCAAGCAATCATCGCTTCCCTAAATATATCCCATTCCTCCCATATTCCCCTTACGTCCTTTACTGTCAACTTTTTCCATTCTCTACTCAGTCTCTCTTTGTACTTCCTCACACAAGTCTCCTTCCCAAGCTCAACTTACTGTCACCACTCTTTTCACCCCAACATTCTCTCCTCTTTTCTGAAAACCTCTATAAATCTTCACCATCGCCTCCACAAGATAATGACCGGACATCCCTCCAGTTGCACCTTTCAGCACATTTGCATACAAATATCCATCTTCCGCGTACCTATTAATCAACACGTAATCAATAAGGCTCACTGGCCATCTCTCTTACTTACATAAGTATACTTATGAATACATCTCTTTTTAAACCAGGTATGCCCAATCACCAGTCCTTTTTCAGCACATAAATCTACAAGCTCTCCACCATTTCCATTTACAACAGTGAACACTCCATGTACACCAATTCATCCCTCATCTGCCACATTACTCAACTTTGCATTCAAATCACCCAACACCATAACTCGGTCTCGCGCATCAAAACTTACTAAAACTGACTCAGCTGCTGCCAAAACACTTGCCTCTCACGATCTTCCTTCTCATGCTCAGGTGCATATGCACCAATAATCACCCATCTCGCTCCATATATATATATATATATATATATATATATATATATATATATATATATATATATATATATATATATATATATATATATATATATATATATATATATATATAATATATATATATATATATATATATATATATATATATATATATATATATATATATATATATATATATATATATATATATATATATATATATATATATATATATATATATATATATATATATATATATATTTCAAACTATTCGCCGTTTCCCGCGTTAGCGAGGTAGCGTTAAGAACAGAGAACTGGGCCACTGAGGGAATATCCTCACCTGGCCCCCTTCTCTGTTCCTTCTTTTGGAAAATTAAAAAAAAAATTGAGAGGGGAGGATTTCCAGCCCCCCGCTCCCTCCCCTTTTAGTCGCCTTCTACGACACGCAGGGAATACGTGGGAAGTATTCTTTCTCCCCTATCCCCAGGGATAATATATATATATATATATATATATATATATATATATATATATATATATATATATATATATATATATATATATATATATATATATATATATATATATATATATATATATATATATATATATATCTTTCTTTTTTTTCATATTATTCGCCATTTCCCGTATTAGCGAGGTAGCGTTAAGAACAGAGGACTGGGCCTTTGAGGGAATATCCTCACCTGGCCCCTTTTTCTGTTCCTTCTTTTGGAAAACTAAAAAAAATGAGAGGGGAGGATTTCCAGCCCGCCGCTCCCTTCCCTTTTAGTCGCCTTCTACGACACACAGGGAATACGTGGGAAGTATTCTTTCTCCCCTATCCCCAGGGATAATATATATATATATATATATATATATATATATATATATATATATATATTATATATATATATATATATATATATATATATATATATATATATATATATGCCCTGATTCAATCCACTGACAGCACGTCAACCCCGGTATACCACATCGATCCAATTCACTCTATTCCTTGCCCTCCGTTCACCCTCCTGCATGTTCAGGCCCCGATCACACAAAATCTTTTTCACTCCATCTTTCCACCTCCAATTTAGTCTCCCACTTCTCCTCGTTACCTCCACCTCCGACACATGTATCCTCTTGGTCAATCTTTCCTCAATCATTCTCTCAATGTGCCCAAACCATTTCAAAACACCCTCTTCTGCTCTCTCAACCACGCTCTTTTTATTTCCACACATCTCTCTTACCCTTACGTTACTCACTCGATCAAACCACCTCACACCACACATTGTCCTCAAACATCTCATTTCCAGCACATCCATCCTCCTGCGCACAACTCTATCCATAGCCCACGCCTCGCACCCATACAACATTGTTGGAACCACTATTCCTTGAAAAATACCAATTTTTGCTTTCCGAGATAATGTTCTCGACTTCCACACATTCTTCAAGGCTCCCAGGATTTTAGCTCCCTCCCCCACCCTATGATTCACTTCCGCTTCCATGGTTCCATCCGCTGCCAGATCCACTCCCAGATATCTAAAACACATTACTTCCTACAGTTTTTCTCCATTCAAACTCACCTCCCAATTGACTTGACCCTCAACCCTACTGGACCAATTAACCTTGATCTTATTCACATTTACTCTTAACTTTCTTCCTTCACACACTTTACCAAACTCAGTCACCAGCTTCTGCAGTTTCTCACATGAATCAGCCACCAGCGCTGTATCATCAGCGAACAACAACTGACTCACTTCCCAAGCTCTCTCATCCACAACAGACTTCATACTTGCCCCTCTTTCCAAAACTTTTTCATTCACCTCCCTAACAACCCAATCCATAAACAAATCAAACAACCATGGAGACATCACACACCCCTGCCGCAAACCTACATTCACTGAGAACCAATCACTTTCCTCTCTTCCTACACGTACACATGCCTTACATCCTCGATAAAGACTTTTCACTGCTTCTAACAAATTGCCTCCCACACCATATATTCTTAATACCTTCCACAGAGGATCTCTATCAACTCTATCATATGCGTCCTCCAGATCCATAAATGCTGCATACAAATTCATTTGCTTTTCTAAGTATTTCTCACATACATTCTTCAAAGCAAACACCTGATCCACACATCCTCTACCACTTCTGAAACCACACTACTCTTCCCTAATCTGATGCTCTATACATGCCTTCACCCTCTCAATCAATACCCTCCCATAAAATTTACCAGGAATACTCAACAAACTTATACCTCTGTAATTTGACCACTCACTCTTATCCCCTTTGCCTTTGTACAATGGAACTATGCCGGCATTCCGCCAATCCTCAGGCACCTCACCATGAGTCATACATACATTAAATAACCTTACATACCAGTCAACAATACAGTCACCCAGTTTTTTTTTTTATAAATTCCACTGCAACACCATCCAAACCTGCTGCCTTTCCGGCTTACATCTTCCGCAAAATTTTTGTTACCTCTTCTCTGTTTACCAAATCATTTACCTTAACCCTCTCACTTTGCACAGCACCTCGACCAAAACACCCTATATCTGCCACTCCATCATGAAACACATTCAACAAACGTTCAAAATACTCACTCCATCTACTTCTCACATCACCACTACTTGTTATCACCTCCGCATTTTCGCCCTTCACTATCCCTGGGGATAGGGGAGAAAGAATACTTCCCACGTTTTTCCTGCGTGTCGTATAAGGCGACTAAAAGGGGAGGAAGCGGGGGGCTGGAAATCCTCTCCTCTTGTTCTTTTTTTTTAATTTTCCAAAAGAAGGAACAGAGAAGGGGGCCAGGTGAGGATATTCCCCTGAGGCCCAGTCCTCTGTTCTTAACGCTAGCTTGCTAACGCGGGAAATGGCGAATATATATATATATATATATATATATATATATATATATATATGTATATATATATATATATATATATATATATTTTTTTTTTTTTCTTTTTATACTATTCGCCATTTCCCGCCTCAGCGAGGTAGCGTTAAGAACAAGGGACTGGGCCTCTGAGGAAACATCCTCACCCGGCCCCCTTCTCTGTTCCTTCCTATGGAAAATTGAAAAAAAAATGAGAGGGGAAGATTTCCAGCCCCCCGCTCCCTTCCCTTTTAGTCGCCTTCTACGACACGCAGGGAATACGTGGAAAGTATTCTTTCTCCCCTATCCCCAGGGATAATATATATATATATATATATATATATATATATATATATATATATATATATATATATATATATATATATATATATATATATATATATATATATATATATATATATATATGTATATATATATATATATATATATATATATATATATATATATATATATGGATGTTAATGTGCTGAGAGGTGCAACTGGAGGGATGTCTGATCATATATATATATATATATATATATATATATATATATATATATATATATATATATATGGATGTTAATGTGCTGAGAGGTGCAACTGGAGGGATGTCTGATCATTATCTTGTGGAGGCTAAGGTGAAGATTTGTATGGGTTTTCAGAAAAGAAGAGTGAATGTTGGGGTGAAGAGGGTGGTGAGAGTAAGTGAGCTTGGGAAGGAGACTTTTGTGAGGAAGTACCAGGAGACACTGAGTACAGAATGGAAAAAGGTGAGAACAATGGAAGTAAGGGGAGTGGGGGAGGAATGGGATGTATTTAGGGAAGCAGTGATGGATTGCGCAAAAGATGCTTGTGGCATGAGAAGAGTGGGAGGTGGGTTGATTAGAAAGGGTAGTGAGTGGTGGGATGAAGAAGTAAGATTATTAGTGAAAGAGGAGAGAGAGGCATTTGGACGATTTTTGCATGGAAAAATGCAATTGAGTGGGAGATGTATAAAAGAGACAGGAGATCAAGAGAAAGGTGCAAGAGGTGAAAAAGAGGGCAAATGAGAGTTGGGGTGAGAGAGTATCATTAAATTTTAGGGAGAATAAAAAGATGTTCTGGAAGGAGGTAAATAAAGTGCGTAAGACAAGGGAGCAAATAGGAACTTCAGTGAAGGGCGCAAATGGGGAGGTGATAACAAGTAGTGGTGATGTGAGAAGGAGATGGAGTGAGTATTTTGAAGGTTTGTTCAATGTGTTTGATGATAGAGTGGCAGATATAGGGTGTTTTGGTCGATGTGGTGTGCAAAGTGCGAGGGTTACGGAAAATGATTTGGTAAACAGAAAGAGGTAGTAAAAGCTTTGCGGAAGATGAAAGCCGGTAAGGCAGCAGGTTTGGATGGTATTGCAGTGGAATTTATTAAAAAAGGGGGTGACTGTATCATTGACTTGTTCCTAAGGTTATTTAATGTATGTATGACTCATGGTGAGGTGCCTGAGGGTTGGCGGAATGCGTGCATAATGCCATTGTACAAAGGCAAAGGGGATAAGAGTGAGTGCTCAAATTACAGAGGTATAAGTTTGTTGAGTATTCCTGGTAAATTATATGGGAGGGTATTGATTGAGAGGGTGAAAGCATGTACAGAGCATCAGATTAGGGAAGAGCCGTGTGGTTTCAGAAGTGGTAGAGGATATGTGGATCAGGTGTTTGCTCTAAAGAATGTATTGAGAAATACTTAGAAAAGCAAAAGGATTTGTATGTAGAATTTATGGATCTGGAGAAGGCATATGATAGAGTTGACAGAGATGCTCTGTGGAAGGTATTAAGAATATATGGTGTGGGAGGGAAGCTGTTAGAAGTAGTGAAAAGTTTTTATCGAGGATGTAAGGCATGTGTACGTGTAGGAAGAGAGGAAAGGGATTGGTTCTCAGTGAATGTATGTTTGCGGCAGGGGTGTGTGATGTCTCCATGGTTGTTTAATTTGTTTATGGATGGTGTTGTTAGGGAGGTGAATGGAAAAGTTTTGGAAAGAGGTGCAAGTATGAAGTCTGTTGTGGATGAGAGAGCTTGGGAAGTGAGTCAGTTGTTGTTCGCTGATGATACAACGCTGGTGGCTGATTCAAGTGAGGAACTGCAGAAGCTGGTGACTGAGTTTGGTAAAGTGTGTGAAAGAAGAAAGTTAAGAGTAAATATAAATAAGAGCAAGGTTAATAGGTCCAGTAGGGATGAGGATCAAGTCAATTGGGAGGTAAGTTTGAATGGAAAAAAACTGGAGGAAGTAAAGTGTTGTAGATATCTGGGAGTGGATCTAGCAGCGGATAGAACCATGGAAGCGGATGTGGATCATAGGGTGGGGGAGGGGGCGAAAATCCTGGGAGCCTTGAAGAATGTGTGGAAATCGAGAACATTATTTCGGAAAGCAAAAAATGGGTATGTTTGAAGGAATAGTGGTTCCAACAATGTTGTATGGTTGCGACGCGTGGGGTATGGATAGAGGTGTGCGCAGGACAATGGATTTGCTGGAAATGAGATGTTTGAGGATAATGTGTGGTGTGAGGTGGTTTGATCGAGTAAGTAACGTAAGGGTAAGAGAGATGTGTGGAAATAAAAAGAGCTTGGTTGAGAAAGCAGTAGAGGGTGTTTTGAAATGGTTTGGGCACATGGAGAGAATGAGTGAGGAAAGATTGACCAAGAGAAAATATGTGTCGGAAGTGGAGGGAACGAGGAGAAGTGGGAGACCAGATTGGAGGTGGAAAGATGGAGTGAAAAAGATTTTTTGTGATCTGGGCCTGAACATGCAGGAGGGTGAAAGGAGGGCAAGGAATAGAGTGAATTGGATCGATGTGGTATACCGGGGTTTGACGAGCTGTCAGTGGATTGAATCAGGGCATGTGAAGCGTGTGGGGTAAACCATGGAAAGCTGTGTAGGTATGTATATTTGCGTGTGTGGACGTATGTATATACATGTGTATGGGGGTGGGGATGGGCTATTTCTTTCGTCTGTTTCCTTGCGCTACCTCGCAAACGCGGGAGACAGCGACAAAGCAAAAAAAATAAAAAATATATATATATATATTTATATATATATGTATATATATATATATATATATATATATATATATATATATATATATATATATATATATATATATATATATATATATATATATATATATATATATATATATATATATATTTAATAATTTTTTTTTAATAAATTCCACTGCAATACCATCCAAACCTGCTGCCTTGCCGGCTTTCATCTTCCGCAAAGCCTTCACTACCTCTTCTCTGTTTACCAAATCATTTTCCCTAACCCTCTCACTTTGCACACCACCTCGATCAAAACACCCTATATCTGCCACGCTATCATCAAACACATTCAACAAACCTTCAAAATACTCACTCCATCTCCTTCTCACATCACCACTACTTGTTATCACCTCCCCATTTGCGCCCTTCACTGAAGTTCCCATTTCCTCCCTTGTCTTACGCACTTTATTTACCTCCTTCCAGAACATCTTTTTATTCTCCCTAAAATTTAATGATACTCTCTCACCCCAACTCTCATTTGCCCTTTTTTTCACCTCTTGCACCTTTCTCTTGACCTCCTGTCTCTTTCTTTTATACATCTCCCACTCAATTGCATTTTTTCCCTGCAAAAATCGTCCAAATGCCTCTCTCTTCTCTTTCACTAATACTCCTACTTCTTCATCCCACCACTCACTACCCTTTCTAATCAACCCACCTCCCACTCTTCTCATGCCACAAGCATCTTTTGCGCAATCCATCACTGATTCCCTAAATACATCCCATTCCTCCCCCACTCCCCTTACTTCCATTGTTCTCACCTTTTTCCATTCTGTACTCAGTCTCTCCTGGTACTTCCTCACACAGGTCTCCTTCTCAAGCTCACTTACTCTCACCATCCTCCTCACCCCAACATTCACTCTTCTTTTCTGAAAACCCATACAAATCTTCACCTTAGCCTCCACAAGATAATGATCAGACATCCCTCCAGTTGCACCTCTCAGCACATTAACATCCAAAAGTCTCTCTTTCGCACGCCTGTCAATTAACACGTAATCCAATAACGCTCTCTGGCCATCTCTCCTACTTACATAAGTATACTTATGTATATCTCGCTTTTTAAACCAGGTATTCCCAATCATCAGTCCTTTTTCAGCACATAAATCTACAAGCTCTTCACCATTTCCATTTACAACACTGAACACCCCATGTATACCAATTATTCCCTCAACTGCCACATTACTCACCTTTGCATTCAAATCACCCATCACTATAACCCGGTCTCGTGCATCAAAACCACTAACACACTCATTCAGCTGCTCCCAAAACACTTGCCTCTCTTGATCTTTCTTCTCATGCCCAGGTGCATATGCACCAATAATCACCCACCTCTCTCCATCAACTTTCAGTTTTACCCATATTAATCGAGAATTTACTTTCTTACACAAAAGGGGGTGACTGTATTGTTGACTGGTTGGTAAGGTTATTTAATGTATGTATGACTCATGGTGAGGTGCCTGAGGATTGGCGGAATGCGTGCATAGTGCCATTGTCCAAAGGCAAAGGGGATAAGAGTGAGTGCTCAAATTACAGAGGTATAAGTTTGTTGAGTATTCCTGGTAAATTATATGGGAGGGTATTGATTGAGAGGGTGAAGGCATGTACAGAGCATCAGATTGGGGAAGAGCAGTGTGGTTTCAGAAGTGGTAGAGGATGTGTGGATCAGGTGTTTGCTTTGAAGAATGTATGTGAGAAATACTTAGAAAAGCAAATGGATTTGTATGTAGCATTTATGGATCTGGAGAAGGCATATGATAGAGTTGATAGAGATGCTCTGTGGAAGGTATTAAGAATATATGGTGTGGGAGGAAAGTTGTTAGAAGCAGTGAAAAGTTTTTATCGAGGATTTAAGGCATGTGTACGTGTAGGAAGAGAGGAAAGTGATTGGTTCTCAGTGAATGTAGGTTTGCGGCAGGGGTGTGTGATGTCTCCATGGTTGTTTAATTTGTTTATGGATGGGGTTGTTAGGGAGGTAAATGTAAGAGTTTTGGAAAGAGGGGTAAGTATAAAGTCTGTTGGTGATGAGAGAGCTTGGGAAGTGAGTCAGTTGTTGTTCGCTGATGATACAGCGCTGGTGGCTGATTCATGTGAGAAACTGCAGAAGCTGGTGACTGAGTTTGGTAAAGTGTGTGTAAGAAGAAAGTTAAGAGTAAATGTGAATAAGAGCAATGTTATTAGGTACAGTAGGGTTGAGGGTCAAGTCAATTGGGAGGTGAGTTTGAATGGAGAAAAACTGGAGGAAGTGAAGTGTTTTAGATATCTGGGAGTGGATCTGGCAGCGGATGGAACCATGGAAGCGGAAGTGGATCATAGGGTGGGGGAGGGGGCGAAAATTCTGGGGGCCTTGAAGAATGTGTGGAAGTCGAGAACATTATCTCGGAAAGCAAAAATGGGTATGTTTGAAGGAATAGTGGTTCCAACAATGTTGTATGGTTGCGAGGCGTGGGCTATGGATAGAGTTGTGCGCAGGAGGATGGATGTGCTGGAAATGAGATGTTTGAGTACAATGTGTGGTGTGAGGTGGTTTGATCGAGTGAGTAACGTAAGGGTAAGAGAGGTGTGTGGAAATAAAAAGAGCGTGGTTGAGAGATCAGAAGAGGGTGTTTTGAAGTGGTTTGGGCACATGGAGAGGATGAGTGAGGAAAGATTGACCAAGAGTATATATGTGTCGTAGGTGGAGGGAACAAGGAGAAGAGGGAGACCAAATTGGAGGTGGAAAGATGGAGTGAAAAAGATTTTGTGTGATCGGGGCCTGAACATGCAGGAGGGTGAAAGGAGGGCAAGGAATAGAGTGGATTGGAGCGATGTGGTATACCGGGGTTGACGTGCTGTCAGTGGATTGAATCAAGGCATGTGAAGCGTCTGGGGTAAACCATGGAAAGCTGTGTAGGTATGTATATTTGCGTGTGTGGACGTATGTATATACAATTGTATTGGTTGGGGTTGGGCCATTTCTTTCGTCTGTTTCCTTGCGCTACCTCGCAAACGCGGGAGACAGCGACAAAGTATAATAAAAAATAAAAAATGATATATATATATATATATATATATATATATATATATATATATATATATATATATATATATATATATATATATATATATATGTGTGTGTGTGTGTGTCTGTGTGTCTGTGTGTGTTCAGTCAACACCATTGTACGCATTTTTCGATAACTTTCTCAGGATACTTAACTTTTCTTGGAGAATCTTATATATGATCAGTTTCTTAATTTAAGATTTCGAACTGCAAACTTTATGGCCTTAAGAAACAAACTTTTGCAGGCCCTAAGAAACATACCTATATGAGGCTCATAGTCCTGATGACGTCTCTTCGTATTAGGGGAAACGAAAACCAACAGTGGCTTTCAGAAATTTAGCCTGTTTGTGGAAAGCGATTCTGAAAATTGTTCCCATTATTCTGGACACAAGAAACAAGAAGCAACAGGTGACCCCAAACTGCAAACCAGTGGAAAGGTCAACGGAGGTTAGTTTACTGGCCAATAAAGGTTAAGCTTAAGCTTCTATAAATATGGTCATACTTGATATTGAAATTTATAGTGTGAGAAAATACTGTAGTCTACTTCTAACAGGTTTTCTTAAAACCTGACGTAATTTTGTTAGAAAGGATATTAGGTCAATCTTTCAGCATCAGAACCTTATTTATGATGTTTACAAAAATGAAGGTTTGAATAAGAGAGATGATTTACCGGTATGAAGAGGTTTCATTGCATTGCCCAACATTTTGAAGAAGTTTAAACGAGAAATACGTGACCGAAGATCACAAGGTTACCATCTGGTCAAATGAACGACTGTGAAGAATCTAATAGAATTAAAGCAGATCTCAACAGGAAAGAATTAGTTATGAATTTGTAAGAACATTTGCGTAGGTAAACACCAGAGCTTTGCAAGGCTTTCCACATGAAGGCTTAGTCTTCAGCTGAGACACTTCAAGGGTTGTGCGTTTTGATGTCCAGAATGGAGAAAGACGTTGATTTTCTTCACGTCATCCAGTGGAACTGTGGTCTTCATCAGGATGAGATGCCAATTGGCTTGTGGCCCCAAGATTCTGACTGGTAGACCGCCTGTTGAAAATGGGTGTAACAGGAATCCTGCGTTGTGGGAACCCTTTCCAAGTCTATCCTTTGGCTGAATATGTTCACGTGCTGGATGTTAACTACCGCAGGATTTAAAGTTGTATCGTAGAGGTAACACAAGAAGTCTTCATTCACCTGTAGTCCATCTTTCGATAAATACTGGAAGGACTATGGTATACTTTTGCAAGTGCCATCTCCACTTTAGGATATATCCTCCCTGTTGTCAGCCAAAGTCTTTTGTATTTCATCCTCAATCCAGTGGTGGTGTCACATCCTGACGAAGCGTGTAACATGGTTAAGCCAGCGCGTCTCTCCGGAACCCGTTGCTCAATAAGAACCTTAACGCAGCAGAATTGATGATTTGCAACACTCCCACATGCAACCCAGAGATTGACTGCAGGATTTTACAATAATGAACGCCTGAGCCGCGCCGTGATAGTGAGGGTTGAATCAGTGTCTCTCGTTCAGCCTTGGAGGGTTCAAGAGTCTGAAGTTTATGTATCAATCGATGACTATTCTTGAATCTGCCTCTTCGCATTTTGACATATCCATTGCTTCATTTCCAGACCCTCTGTGCATAACATGGTCGTTTGACTTCATGGAGAATTTCTCATTGTCTAGACGGTAGAGATGTTTCACGCCTTGCTGCAAGGAAAAACTTGGAAAGTTCTCAGTTGTTCGACGATTCTGCGAGAAACTGGCTCCATTTCTTAAACCATTACGAAGTTTTGTCGAACCCCTTACTAGTTGTCGTGCATTCCCACCTGCGTCCCCAGCCCACTTGGTTCTTGTTGTCCCTTTGATAGTCTCTTTAAAGTATTTGTCTCATACGATGTCAGTTCGAGTGCTTGACTTTAGTTGGCATCGTTGGCTTGGACGACGTATATTGTGAGTGTGAGTACATCAGTAATTGTTGTACCATAGCTGGAAGTTGGTATATCACTGTTCTCCCCTAATTTAGATACTTAACTGCTTCCTAAATGATGCATTAGTAGGGTTCAGCCTCGCTGCAAGTTATCTTTGTTGCAGTAGGTTTGATAGCAAAGTCAGACTCGAGTGAAAGAGGCACTTTCTTAGCAGCTTGTTCTGATAGAGAAAGAAATCAGTATGCTGCATGAGTCTGTATCTGAGAGGGATTTAGAACTAGACTACGTGCCTAACCTGTCACCAGTGTCCGTTTTAAGAAGAGCTGTAAGGAAGGCAAACTTTCTAATAACAAAATATCATAACTGCATTGAAGGGCACGGATAAGGAAGTATTCAGCAAATTGCACATACCGTGTATTAGGCCAAAACTAGAAAAAAATAATTCAGGTCCGGTCACCGCACTTAGAAAAGCACAGGAACTACTGAAATACGAGAAGTAAGAGTTACAGAGTGAGGTAAGAGACCATAATCATAATCACCATAATAAAGATACGAGTTAGGGATGACTTGATCGCATCCTTTAAGTCTTGAAATAAGCTCATTAATGCCAACGCTGAAACGTTCTGCGAAACATTTAGGGACAAATCAACGGGAATAAGACACAAAGCTAGATATTCGTCATGAAAAATATAATGAAGTACTTTTATAGTACAACTAAATGAAAAGAATAAATTGCCAGTGAGCCTGAATTCTGATAGCTTTCTGAAGATATAAGGTGTATAACAACAGGAAAAGGTGGAGAGACGAGGCCATACGCGTGTAGCTCTCCCTCGCAAAACAGTCCAAATACATAATTTAACATCCATGGGGTTATTAACATGCACCTTTTCTGCTCTAACTCTCGACGTCAACAGAGTGAGCATCCGTCATTCACGGACCAGTTATTCGGCGACCTCACAATGAAAGTCTCTCACAACACAATGGTTGAACGTCCCCCATCACTCAAGGTACAATAGTTCGAATTCTCTGTGACATACTCTTTGATTGGGAGTAGTTGCTGGCTTCCTTGTTAAAGGTTGACTAGAAAGTCGACAATCTTTAAGTTTCCGGAAGAATACTGAACCGTTATATGTAAGGAGAAATGAATATATATATATGTATATATATATATATATATATATATATATATATATATATATATATATATATATATATATATATATATATATATATATATATATTTTTTTTTCTTTTTTTTCTTTTCAAACTATTCGCCATTTCCCGCGTTAGCGAGGTAGCGTTAAGAACAGAGGACTGGGCCTTTGAGGGAATATCCTCACCTGGCCCCCTTTTCTGTTCCTTCTTTTGGAAAATTAAAAAAAGAAAAAAAAAAAAAGAAAATGATGAGAGGGGAGGATTTCCAGCCCCCCCGCTCCCTCCCCTTTCAGTCGCCTTCTACGACACGCAGGTAACACGTGGGAAGTATTCTTTCTCCCCTATCCCCATGGATAAAAGCCAGTCGGGCCTGTGCAGGAAGCGGGCCAGGGTTCAGGCGCAGGACTGGACGAGGTGAAGGAGGTTGTGGTGGTGGTGTTGGACTTACTTTTGGTGTTGTTGATTTTGTGTCCAAGTCCCTCTGCATCATCACAGGAAAGTTCTTCTTCCTCCTCACCCGCCACCCATTGTTGGCACATATCTGTGTTGCCCCTGTACTGTGCTTCTACTACTGCTACTTCTTTTTCTGTGCTGCTGCTGATGCTGTAGAATATCATGTATACACGCGTGCAGGCAGGGCTGTAGTAGTCGTGGACAAGGTGCAGGCAAGCAAGGCAGCAGTAATGTGTCGGCGTCTTTGGTGTGGTTGCCTAAAGTGAAGGAAGGAAGGGTGTGGAATTTTGTGATGCATGGCTTGTCACTGATGATACTGATAGTAATGATTATAATATTATATATATATATATATATATATATATATATATATATATATATATATATATATATATATATATATATATATATATATATATATATATATATATATATATATATATAAATATATATATATTTTTTTTTTTTTTTTTTTTTTTGCCGCTGTCTCCCGCGTTTGCGAGGTAGGGCAAGGAGACAGACGAAAGAAATAGCCCAAACCACCCCCATACACATGAATTGATTCAATCCACTGACAGCACGTCAACCCCGGTATACCACATCGCTCCAATTCACTCTATTCCTTGCCCTCCTTTCACCCTCCTGCATGTTCAGGCCCCGATCACACAAAATCTTTTTCACTCCATCTTTACACCTCCAATTTGGTCTCCCTCTTCTCCTCGTTCCCTCCACCTCCGACACATATATCCTCTTGGTCAATCTTTCCTCACTCATTCTCTCCATGTGACCAAACCATTTCAAAACACCCTCTTCTGCTCTCTCAACCACGCTCTTTTTATTTCCACACATCTCTCTTACCCTTACGTTACTTACTCGATCAAACCACCTCACACAACACATTGTCCTCAAACATCTCATTTCCAGCACATCCATCCTCCTGCGCACAACTCTATCCATAGTCCACGCCTCGCAACCATACAACATTGTTGGAACCACTATTCCTTCAAACATACCCATTTTTGCTTTCCGAGATAATGTTCTCGACTTCCACACATTCTTCAAGGCTCCCAGAATTTTCGCCCCCTCCCCCACCCTATGATCCACTTCCGCTTCCATGGTTCCATCCGCTGCCAGATCCACTCCCAGATATCTAAAACACTTCACTTCCTCCAGTTTTTCTCCATTCAAACTCACCTCCCAATTGAATTGACCCTCAACCCTACTGTACCTAATAACCTTGCTCTTATTCACATTTACTCTTAACTTTCTTCTTTCACACACTTTACCAAACTCAGTCACCAGCTTCTGCAGTTTCTCACATGAATCAGCCACCAGCGCTGTATCATCAGCGAACAACAACTGACTCACTTCCCAAGCTCTCTCATCCCCAACAGACTTCATACGTGCCCCTCTTTCCAAAACTCTTGCATTCACCTCCCTAACAACCCCATCCATAAACAAATTAAACAACCATGGAGACATCACACACCCCTGCCGCAAACCTACATTCACTGAGAACCAATCACTTTCCTCTCTTCCTACATGTACACATGCCTTACATCCTCGATAAAAACTTTTCACTGCTTCTAACAACTTTCCTCCCACACCATATATTCTTAATACCTTCCACAGAGCATCTCTATCAACTCTATCATATGCCTTCTCCAGATCCATATATGCTACATACAAAGCCATTTGCTTTTCTAAGTATTTCTCACATACATTCTTCAAAGCAAACACCTGATCCAAACATCCTCTACCACTTCTGAAACCACACTGCTCTTCCCCAATCTGATGCTCTGTACATGCCTTCACCCTCTCAATCAATACCCTCCGATAAAATTTGCCAGGAATACTCAACAAACTTATACCTCTGTAATTTGAGCACTCACTCTTATCCCCTTTGCCTTTGTACAATGGCACTATGCACGCATTCCGCCAATCCTCAGGCACCTCACCATGAGTCATATATACATTAAATAACCTTACCAACCAGTCAACAATACAGTCACCCCCTTTTTTAATAAATTACACTGCAATACCATCCAAACCTACTGCCTTGCCAGCTTTCATCTTCCGCAAAGATTTTACTACTTCTTCTCTGTTTACCAACTCATTTTCCCTAACCCTCGCACTTTGCACACCACCTCGACGAAAACACCCTATATCTGCCACTCTATCATCAAACACATTCAACAAACCTTCAAAATACTCACTCCATCTCCTTCTCATATCACAACTACTTGTTATCACCTCCCCATTTGCGCCCTGCACTGAAGCTCCCATTTGCTCCCTTGTCTTACGCACTTTATTTACCTCCTTCCAGAACATCTTTTTATTCTCCCTAAAATTTAATGATACTCTCTCGACCCAACTCTCATTTGCCCTTTTTTTCACCTCTTGCACCTTTCTCTTGACCTCCTGTCTCTTTCTTTTATACGTCTCCCACTCAATTTCACTTTTTCCCTGCAAAAATCGTCCAAATGCCTCTCTCTTCTCTTTCACTACTACTCCTACTTCTTCATCCCACCACTCACTACCCTTTCTAATCAACCGACCTCCCACTCTTCTCATGCCACAAGCATCTTTTGCGCAATCCATCACTGATTCCCTAAATACATCACATTCCTCCCCCAATCCCCTTATATATATATATATATATATATATATATATATATATATATATATATATATATATATATATATATATATATATATATATATATATATATATATATATATATATATATATATATATATATATATATATATATATATATATATATATATATATATATATGTATATATATATATATATATATATATATATATATATATATATATATATATATATATATATATATATATATATATATATATATATATATATATATATATATACATATATATATGTATATATATATATATATATATATATATATATATATATATATATTTATTTATATTTATTATACTTTGTCGCTGTCTCCCGCGTTTGCGAGGTAGCGCAAGGAAACAGACGAAAGAAATGGCCCAACCCCCCCCCATACACATGTATATACATACGTCCACACACGCAAATATACATACCTACACAGCCTTCCATGGTTTACCCCAGACGCTTCACAAGCCTTGATTCAATCCACTGACAGCACGTCAACCCGATATACCACATCGCTCCAATTCACTCTATTCCTTGCCCTCCTCTCACCCTCCTGCATGTTCAGGCCCCGATCACACAAAATCTTTTTCACTCCATCTTTCCACCTCCAATTTGGTCTCCCTCTTCTCCTCGTTCCCTCCACCTCCGACACATATATCCTCTTGGTCAATCTTTCCTCACTCATTCTCTCCATGTGCCCAAACAACTTCAAAACAACCTCTTCTGCTCTCTCAACCACGCTCTTTTTATTTCCACACATCTCTCTTACCCTTACGTTACTCACTCGATCAAACCACCTCACACCACACATTGTCCTCAAACATCTCATTTACAGCACATCCATCCTCCTGCGCACAACTCTATCCATAGCCCACGCCACGCAACCATACAACATTGTTGGAACCACTATTCCTTCAAACATACCCATTTTTGCTTTCCGAGATAATGTTCTCGACTTCCACACATTCTGCAAGGCCCCCAGAATTTTCGAGCCCTCCCCCACCCAATGATCCACTTCCGCTTCCATGGTTCCATCCGCTGCCAGATCCACTCCCAGATATCTAAAACACTTCACTTCCTCCAGTTTTTCTCCATTCAAACTCACCTCCCAGTTGAATTGACCCTCAACCCTACTGTACCTAATAACCTTGCTCTTATTCACATTTACTCTTAACTTTCTTCTTTCACGCACTTTACCAAACTCAGTCACCAGCTTCTGCAGTTTCTCACATGAATCAGCCACCAGTGCTGTATCATCAGCAACAACAACTGACTTACTTCCCAAGCTCTCTCATCCCCATCAGACTTCATACGTGCCCCTCTTTCCAAAACTCTTGCATTCACTTCCCTAACAACCCCATCCATAAACAAATTAAACAACCATGGAGACATCACACACCCCTGCCGCAAACCTACATTCACTGAGAACCAATCACTTTCCTCTCTTCCTACACGTACACATGCCTTACATCCTCGATAAAAGCTTTTCACTGCTTCTAGCAACTTTCCTCCCACACCATATATTCTTAATACCTTCCACAGAGCATCTCTATCAACTCTATCATATGCCTTCTCCAGATGCATATATGCTACATACAAATCCATTTGCTTTTCTAAGTATTTCTCACATACATTCTTCAAAGCAAACACCTGATCCAAACATCCTCTACCACTTCTGAAACCACACTGCTCTTCCCCAATCTGATGCTCTGTACATGCCTTCACCCTCTCAATCAATACCCTCCGATATAATTTGCCAGGAATACTCAACAAACTTATACCTCTGTAATTTGAGCACTCACTCTTATCCCCTTTGCCTTTGTACAATGGCACTATGCACGCATTCCGCCAATCCTCAGGCACCTCACCATGAGTCATATATACATTAAATAACCTTACCAACCAGTCAACAATACAGTCACCCCCTTTTTTAATAAATTCCACTGCAATACCATCCAAACCTGCTGCATTGCCGGATTTCATCTTCCGCAAAGATTTTACTACTTCTTCTCTGTTTACCAACTCATTTTCCCTAACCCTCGCACTTTGCACACCACCTCGACGAAAACACCCTATATCTGCCACTCTATCATCAAACACATTCAACAAACCTTCAAAATACTCACTCCATCTCCTTCTCACATCACCACTACTTGTTATCACCTCCCCATTTGCGCCCTTCACTGAAGCTCCCATTTGCTCCCTTGTCTTACGCACTTTATTTACCTCCTTCCAGAACATCTTTTTATTCTCCCTAAAATTTAATGATACTCTCTCACCCCAACTCTCATTTGCCCTTTTTTCACCTCTTGCACCTTTCTCTTGACCTCCTGTCTCTTTCTTTTATACGTCTCCCACTCAATTTCATTTTTTCCCTGCAAAAATCGTCCAAATGCCTCTCTCTTCTCTTTCACTAATACTCTTACTTCTTCATCCCACCACTCACTACCCTTTCTAATCAACCCACCTCCCACTCTTCTCATGCCACAAGCATCTTTTGCGCAATCCATCACTGATTCCCTAAATACATCCCATTCCTCCCCCAATCCCCTTATATATATATATATATATATATATATATATATATATATATATATATATATATATATATATATATATATATATATATATATATATATATATATATATATATATATATATATATATATATATATATTTATATATATATATATATATATATATATATATATATATATATATATATATATATATATATATATATATATATATATATATATATATATATATATATATATATATATATATATATATTAACTTTCTAAAATGGGAAACAGAAGAAGGAGTCATGCGGGGAGTGATCATCCTCCCCGAAGGCTCAGAGTGGGGTGCCTAAATGTGTGTGGATGTAACCAAGATGTGAAAAAAGGAGAGAGAGGTAGTATGTTTGAGGAAAGGAACCTGGATGTTTTGGCTCTGAGTGAAACGAAGCTCAAGGGTAAAGGGGAAGAGTGGTTTGGAAATGTCTGGGGAGTGAAGTCAGGGGTTAGTGAGAGGACAAGAGCAAGGGAAGGAGTAGCAATACTCCTGAAACAGGAGTTGTGGGAGTATGTGATAGAATGTAAGAAAGTAAATTCTCGATTAATATGGGTAAAATTGAAAGTTGATGGAGAGAGGTGGGTGATTATTGGTGCATATGCACCTGGGCATGAGAAGAAAGATCATGAGAGGCAAGTGTTTTGGGAGCAGCTAAATGAGTGTGTTAGCGGTTTTGATGCACGAGACCGGGTTATAGTGATGGGTGATTTGAATGCAAAGGTGAGTAATGTGGCAGTTGAGGGAATAATTGGTATGCATGGGGTGTTCAGTGTTGTAAATGGAAATGGTGAAGAGCTTGTAGATTTATGTGCTGAAAAAGGACTGATGATTGGGAATACCTGGTTTAAAAAGCGAGATATACATAAGTATACTTATGTAAGTAGGAGAGATGGCCAGAGAGCGTTATTGGATTACGTGTTAATTGACAGGCGTGCGAAAGAGAGACTTTTGGATGTCAATGTGCTGAGAGGTGCAACTGGAGGGATGTCTGATCATTATCTTGTGGAGGCTAAGGTGAAGATTAGTATGGGTTTTCAGAAAAGAAGAGTGAATGTTGGGGTGAAGAAGGTGGTGAGAGTAAGTGAGCTTGGGAAGGAGGCCTGTGTGAAGAAGTATCAGGAGAGACTGTGTACAGAATGGAAAAAGGTGAGAACAATGGAAGTAAGGGGAGTGGGGGAGGAATGGGATGTATTTAGGGAATCAGTGATGGATTGCGCAAAAGATGCTTGTGGCATGAGAAGAGTGGGAGGTGGGCTGTTTAGAAAGGGTAGTGAGTGGTGGGATGAAGAAGTAAGAGTATTAGTGAAAGAGAAGAGAGAGGCATTTGGACGATTTTTGCAGGGAAAAAATGCAATTGAGTGGGAGAAGTATAAAAGAAAGAGACAGGAGGTCAAGAGAAAGGTGCAAGAGGTGAAAAAAAGGGCAAATGAGAGTTGGGGTGAGAGACTATCAGTAAATTTTAGGGAAAATAAAAAGATGTTCTGGAAGGAGGTAAATAGGGTGCGTAAGACAAGGGAGCAAATGGGAACTTCAGTGAAGGGCGCAAATGGGGAGGTGATAACAAGTAGTGGTGATGTGAGAAGGAGATGGAATGAGTATTTTGAAGGTTTGTTGAATGTGTCTGATGACAGAGTGGCAGATATAGGGTGTTTGGGTCGAGGTGGTGTGCAAAGTGAGAGGGTTAGGGAAAATGATTTGGTAAACAGAGAAGAGGTAGTAAAAGCTTTGCGGAAGATGAAAGCCGGCAAGGCAGCAGGGTTGGATGGTATTGCAGTGGAATTTATTAAAAAAGGGGGTGACTGTATTGTTGACTGGTTGGTAAGGTTATTTAATGTATGTATGACTCATGGTGAGGTGCCTGAGGATTGGCGGAATGCGTGCATAGTGCCATTGTACAAAGGCAAAGGGGATAAGAGTGAGTGCTCAAATTACAGAGGTATAAGTTTGTTGAGTATTCCTGGTAAATTATATGGGAGAGTATTGATTGAGAGGGTGAAGGCATGTACAGAGCATCAGATTGGGGAAGAGCAGTGTGGTTTCAGAAGTGGTAGAGGATGTGTGGATCAGGTGTTTGCTTTGAAGAATGTATGTGAGAAATACTTAGAAAAGCAAATGGATTTGTATGTAGCATTTATGGATCTGGAGAAGGCATATGATAGAGTTGATAGAGATGCTCTGTGGAAGGTATTAAGAATATATGGTGTGGGAGGAAAGTTGTTAGAAGCAGTGAAAAGTTTTTATCGAGGATGCAAGGCATGTGTACGTGTAGGAAGAGAGGAAAGTGATTGGTTCTCAGTGAATGTAGGTTTGCGGCAGGGGTGTGTGATGTCTCCATGGTTGTTTAATTTGTTTATGGATGGGGTTGTTAGGGAGGTAAATGCAAGAGTCTTGGAAAGAGGGGCAAGTATGAAGTCTGTTGGGGATGAGAGAGCTTGGGAAGTGAGTCAGTTGTTGTTTGCTGATGATACAGCGCTGGTGGCGGATTCATGTGAGAAACTGCAGAAGCTGGTGACGGAGTTTGGTAAAGTGTGTGGAAGAAGAAAGTTAAGAGTAAATGTGAATAAGAGCAAGGTTATTAGGTACAGTAGGGTTGAGGGTCAAGTCAATTGGGAGGTGAGTTTGAATGGAGAAAAACTGGAGGAAGTGAAGTGTTTTAGATATCTGGGAGTGGATCTGTCAGCGGATGGAACCATGGAAGCGGAAGTGGATCATAGGATGGGGGAGGGGGCGAAAATTTTGGGAGCCTTGAAAAATGTGTGGAAGTCGAGAACATTATCCCGGAAAGCAAAAATGGGTATGTTTGAAGGAATAGTAGTTCCAACAATGTTGTATGGTTGCGAGGCGTGGGATATGG
>NC_092238.1:57057054-57080531 GCF_036320965.1 Panulirus ornatus
TATATATATATATATATATGTATATATGTTTTAGATATCTGGGAGTGGATCTGGCAGCGGATACACCCATGAAAGCGGAAATGGATCATAGGGTGGGGGAGAGGGCGAAAATTCTGGGTGCGTTAAAGAATGTTTGGAAGTCGAGAACATTATCTCGAAAAGCAAAATGGGTATATTTGAGGGAATAGTGGTCCCAACAATGTTGTATGGCTGCGAGGCGTAGGCTATGGATAGAGTTGTGCGCAGGAGGATGGATGTGCTGCCAATGATATGTTTCAGGAAAATATGTTGTGTGAGGTGGTTTGATCGAGTATGCAATGTAAGGGTAAGAGAGATGTGTGGAAATAAAAAGATTGTGTTTGAGAAAGCAGGAGAGGGTGTTTTTAAATGGTTTGGTCACATGGAGAGAATGAATGAGGAAAGATTGACCAAGACTATATATGTGTCAGAGGTGGAGGGAACGAGATGATGTGGGAGACCAAATTGGAGGTGGAAAGATGGAGTGAAAAAGATTTTGAGTGATCGGGGCCAATATATATATATATATATATATATATATATATATATATATATATATATATATATATATATATATATATATATATATATCTTTAAAATCTTTTAGACTATTCGCCATTTCCCGCGTTAGCGAGGTAGCGTTTAAGAACAGAGAACGGGGCCTTTGTGGAATATCCTCACCTTGCCCCCTCTGTTCCTTCCTTTGGAAAATTAGAAAAAAACGAGAGGGGAGGATTTCCAGCCTTCCGCTCCCTCCCCTTTTAGTCACCTTCTACGACACGCAGGGAATACGTGGGAAGTATTCTTAATCCCCTATCCCCAGGGATAATACATATATATATATATATATATATATATATATATATATATATATATATATATATATATATATATATATATATATATATATATTTATATATATATATATATATATATATATATATATATATATATATATATATATATATATATATATATATATATATATATATATATATATATATATATATATATATATATATATATATTTATATATATATATATATATATATATATATATATATATATATATATATATATATATATATATATATATATATATATATATATATTTTTTTTTTTTTTTTTTTTTTTTTTTTTTTATACTTTGTCGCTGTCTCCCGCGTTTGCGAGATAGCGCAAGGAAACAGACGAAAGAAATGGCCCAACCCCCCCCCCCCCATACACATGTACATACACACGTCCACACACGCAAATATACATACCTACACATATATATATATATATATATATATATATATATATATATATATATTTTCTTTCTTTCAAACTATTCTCCATTTCCCGCATTAGCGAGGTAGCGTTAAGAACAGAGGACTGGGCCTTTGATTGAATACCCTCACCTGGCCCAATTCTCTGTTCCTTCTTTTGGAAAATTAAAAAAAAACCGAGAGGGGAGGATTTCCAGCCCCCCGCTCCCTCCCCTTTTAGTCGCCTTCTACGACACGCAGGGAATACGTGGGAAGTACTCTTAATCCCCTATCCCCAGGGATATATATATATATATATATATATATATATATATATATATTTTTTTTTTTTTCTTAAATATTCGCTATTTCCCGCGTTAGCGAGGAAGCGTTAGGAACAGAGGACTGGGCCTTTTTTGGAATATCCTCACCTGGCCCCTTCTGTTCCTTCTTTTGGAAAATCAAAAAAGAAAAACGAGATGGGAGGATTTCCAGCTCCCCGCTCCCTCCCCTTTTACTCGCCTTCTACGACACGCAGGGAATACGTGGGAAGTGTTCTTAATCCCCTATCCCCAGGGATAATATATATATATATATATATATATATATATATATATATATATATATATATATATATATATATATATATATATATATGTATATATATATATATATATATATATATATTTTTTTTTTTTTTTTTTTTTTTGCTTTGTCGCTGTCTCCCGCGTTTGCGAGGTAGCGCAAGGAAACAGTCGAAAGAAATGGCCCAACCCACCCCCATACACATGTATATACATACGTCCCCACACGCAAATATACATACCTACACAGCTTTCCATGGTTTACCCCAGACGCTTCACATGCCTTGATTCAATCCACTGACAGCATGTCAACCCCGATATACCACATCGCTCCAATTCACTCTATTCCTTGCCCTCCTTTCACCCTCCTGCATGTTCAGGCCCCGATCACACAAAATCTTTTTCACTCCATCTTTCCACCTCCAATTTGGTCTCCCTCTTCTCCTCGTTCCCTCCACCTCCGACACATATATCCTCTTGGTCAATCTTTCCTCACTCATTCTCTCCATGTGACCAAACCATTTCAAAACACCCTCTTCTGCTCTCTCAACCACGCTCTTTTTATTTCCACACATCTCTCTTACCCTTACGTTACTTACTCGATCAAACCACCTCACACCACACATTGTCCTCAAACATCTCATTTCCAGCACATCCATCCTCCTGCGCACAACTCTATCCATAGTCAACGCCTCGCAACCATACAACATTGTTGGAACCACTATTCCTTCAAACATACCCATTTTTGCTTTCCGAGATAATGTTCTCGACTTCCACACATTCTTCAAGGCTCCCAGAATTTTGGCCCCCTCCCCCACCCTATGATCCACTTCCGCTTCCATTTTTCCATCCGCTGCCAGATCCACTCCCAGATATCTAAAACACTTCACTTCCTCCAGTTTTTCTACGTTCAAACTCACCTCCCAATTGACTTTATATATATATATATATATATATATATATATATATATATATATATATATATATATATATATATATATATGTATATATATATATATATATATATATATATATATATATATATATATATATATATATATATATATATATATATATATATATATATATATATATATATATATATATATATATATATATATATTATATATATATATATATATATATATATTATATATATATATATATATATATATATATATATATATATATATATATATATATATATATATATATATATATATATATATATATATATATATATATATATATATATATATATATATATATATATATATATATATATATATATACATATATATATATATATATATATATATATATATACATAAATATCAAGGCTGATGACACAGTGCTGGTGGCTGATTCATGTGAGAAAGTGCAGAAGCTGGTGACTGAGTTTGGTAAAGTGTGTGAAAGAAGAAAGTTGAGAATAAATATGAATAAGAGCAAGATTATTATGTACAGTAGGGTTGAGGGTCAAGTTAATTGGGAGGTAAGTTTGAATGGAAAAAATCTGCAGGAAGTGAAGGGTTTTAGATATCTGGGAGTTTATTTGGCAGCAGATGGAACCATCGAACCGGAAGTGAATCATAGGGTGGGGTAGGGGGCAAAAATTCTGAGAGCCTTGAAGAATGTGTGGAAGTCGAGAACATTATCTCGGAAAGCGAAAATGGCTATGTTTAAAGGAATAGTGGTTTCAACAATGTTGTATGGTTACGAGGCGTGTTCAATGGATAGAGTTGTGCAGAGGAGGGTGGATGTGCTGGAAATGAGATGTTTGAGGACAATAAGTGGTGTGAGGTGGTTTGATCGAGTAAGTAGTAATAGGGGAAGAGAGATGTGTGGTGATAAAAAGATTGTGGTTGAGAGAGGAGAAGAGGGTGTTTTGAAATGGTTTGTTCGCATGGAGAGAATGAGTGAGGAAAGATTGACCAAGAGGATATAGGTATCAGAGGTGGAATGAACGAGGAGATGTGGCAGACTAAATTGGAAGTGGAAACATGGAGTGAAAAAGATTTTGAGTGATCAGGGCCTGAACATGCAGGAGGGTGAAAGGCGTTCAAGAAATAGAGTGAATTGGAGGCGTAGTGGTATATCGGGATCGACATACTGTCAATGGATTGAACCACGGTATGTATATATATATATATATATATATATATATATATATATATATATAGATATATAGATAGATATAGATATAGGGTGTTTTGGTCGAGGTGGTGTGCAAAGTGAGAGGGTTGGGGAAAATGATTTGGTAAACAGAGAAGAGGTAGTAAAAGCTTTGCGGAAGATGAAAGCCGGCAAGGCAGCAGGTTTGGATGGTATTGCAGTGGATTTTATTAAAAAAGGGGGTGACTGTATTATTGACTGGTTGGTAAGGTTATTTAATGTATGTATGACTCATGGTGAGGTGCCTGAGGATTGGCGGAATGAGTGCATAGTGCCATTGTACAAAGGCATAGGGAATAAGTGTGAGTGCTCAAATTACAGAGGTATAAGTTTGTTGAGTATTCCTGGTAAATTATATGGGAGGGTATTGATTGAGAGGGTGAAGGCATGTACAGAGCATCAGATTGGGGAAGAGCAGTGTGGTTTCAGAAGTGGTAGAGGATGTGTGGATCAGGTGTTTGCTTTGAAGAATGTATGTGAGAAATACTTAGAAAAGCAAATGGATTTATATGTAGCATTTATGGATCTGGAGAAAGCATATTATAGAGTTGATAGAGATGCTCTGTGGAAGGGACTAAGAATATATGGGGTGGGAGGCAAGTTGTTAGAAGCAGTGAAAAGTTTTTATCGAGGATGTAAGGCTTGTGTGCGTGTAGGAAGAGAGGAAAGTGATTGGTTCTCAGTGAATGTAGGTTTGTGGCAGGGGTGTGTGATGTCTCCATGGTTGTTTAATTTGTTTATGGATGGGGTTGTTAGGGAGGTGAATGCAAGAGTTTTGGAAGAAGGGGCAAGTATGAAGTCTGTTGGGGATGAGAGAGCTTGGGAAGTGAGTCAATAGTTGTTCGCTGATGATACAGCGCTGGTGGCTGATTCATGTGATAAACTGCAGAAGCTGGTGACTGAGTTTGGTAAAGTGTGTGAAAGAAGAAAGTCAAAAGTAAATGTTAATAAGAGCAAGGTAATTAGGTACAGTAGGGTTAAGGGTCAAGTAAATTGGGAGGTAAGTTTGAATGGAGAAAAACTGGAGGAAGTAAAGTGTTCTAGATATCTGGGAGCGGATCTGGCAGCGGATGGAACAATGGAAGCGGAAGTGGATCATAGGGTGGGGGAGGGGGCGAAAATCCTGGGAGCCTTGAAGAATGTGTGGAAGTCGAGAACATTATCACTGAAAGCAAAAATGGGTATGTTCGAAGGAATAGTGGTTCCAACAATGTTCTATGGTTGCGAGGCGTGTGCTATGGATAGAGTTGTGCGCAGGAGGATGGATGAGCTGGAAATGATATGTTTGAGGACAATGTGTGGTGTGAGGTGGTTTGATCGAGTAAGTAACGTAAGGGTAAGAGAGATGTGTGGAAATAAAAAGAGCGTGGTTGGGAGAGCAGAGGAGGGTGTTCTGAAATGGTTTTGGCACATGGAGAGAATGAGTGAGGAAAGATTGACCAAGAGGATATCTGTGTCGGATGTGGAGGGAACGAGGAAAAGTGGGAGACCTAATTGGAGGTGGAAAGATGTAGTGAAAAAGATTTTTTCTGATCGGGGCCTGAACATGCAGGAGGGTGAAAGGAGGGCAAGGAATAGAGTGAATTGGATCGATGTGGTATACCGGGGTTGACGTGCTGTCAGTGGATCGAATCAGGGCATGTGGAGCGTCTGTGGTAAACCATGGAAAGCTGTGTAGGTATGTATATTTGCGTGTGTGGAGGTATGTATATACATGTGTATGGGGGTGGGTTCGGCCATTTCTTTCGTCAGTTTCCTTGTGCTACCTTCCAACGCGGGAGACAGCGACAAAGCAAAAAAAAAAATTATATATATATATACATATATATATATATATATATATATATATATATATATACATATATATATATATATATATATATATATATATATATATATATATATATATATATATATATATATATTTTTTTTTTTATTATACTTTGTCGCTGTCTCCCGCCTTTGCGAGGTAGCGCAAGGAAATAGACGAAAGAAATGGCCCAACCCCCCCCATACACATGTATATACATACGTCTACACACCCAAATATACATACCTGCACAGCTTTCCATGGTTTACCACAGACGCTCCACATGCCCTGATTCAATCCACTGACAGCACGTCAACCCCGGTATACCACATCGATCCAATTCACACACACAGCTTTCCATGGTTTACCCCAGACGCTTCACATGCCTTGATTCAATCCACTGACAGCACGTCAACCCCGGTATACCACATCGCTCCAGTTCACTCTATTTCTTGCCCTCCTTTCACCCTCCTGCATGTTCAGGCCCCGATCACACAAAATCTTTTTCACTCCATCTTTCCACCTCCAATTTTGTCTCCCTCTTCTCCTCGTTCCCTCCACCTCCGACACATATATCCTCTTGGTCAATCTTTCCTCACTCATTCTCTCCATGTGCCCAAACCACTTCAAAACACCCTCTTCTGCTCTCTCAACCACGCTCTTTTTATTTCCACACATCTCTCTTACCCTTACGTTACTCACTCGATCAAACAACTTCACACCACACATTGTCCTCAAACATCTCATTTCCAGCATATCCATCCTCCTGCGCACAGCTCTATCCATAGCCCACGCCTCGCAACCATACAACATTGTTGGAACCACTATTCCTTCAAACATATCCATTTTTGCTTTCCGAGATAATGTTCTCGACTTCCACACATTCTTCAAGGCCCCCAGAATTTTCGCCCCCTCCCCCACCCTATGATCCACTTCCGCTTCCATGGTTCCATCCGCTGCCAGATCCACTCCCAGATATCTAAAACACTTCACTTCCTCCAGTTTTTCTCCATTCAAACTCACCTCCCAATTGACTTCACCCTCAACCCTACTGTACCTAATAACCTTACTCTTATTCACATTTACCCTTAACTTTCTTCTTCTACACACTTTACCAAACTCAGTCACCAGCTTCTGCAGTTTCTCACATGAATCAGCCACCAGCGCTGTATCATCAGCGAACAACAACTGACTCACTTCCCAAGCTCTCTCATCCCCAACAGACTTCATACTTGCCCCTCTTTCCAAAACTCTTGCATTTACCTCCCTAACAACCCCATCCATAAACAAATTAAACAACCATGGAGATATCACACACCCCTGCCGTGAACCTACATTCACTGAGAACCAATCACTTTCCTCTCTTCCTACACGTACACATGCCTTACATCCTCGATAAAATCTTTTCACTGCTTTGAAGAACTTGCATCCCACACCATATATTCTTAATACCTTCCACAGCGCATCTCTATCAACTCTATCATATGCCTTCTCCAGATCCATAAATGCTACATACAAATCCATTTGCTTTTCTAAGTATTTCTCACATACATTCTTCAAAGCAAAAACCTGATCCACACATCCTCTACCACTTCTGAAACCACACCGGGTTATAGTGATGGGTGATTTGAATGCAAAGGTGAGTAATGTGGCAGTTGAGGGAATAATTGGTATACATGGGGTTTTCATTGTTGTAAATGGAAATGGTGAAGAGCTTGTAGATTTATGTGCTGAAAAAGGATTGATGATTGGGAATACCTGGTTTAAAAAGCGAGACATACATAAGTATACTTATGTAAGTAGGAGAGATGGCCAGAGAGCGTTATTGGATTACGTGTTAATTGACAGGCGCACGAAAGAGAGACTTTTGGATGTTAATGTGCTGAGAGGTGGAACTGGAGGGATGTCTGATCATTATCTTGTGGAGGCTAAGGTGAAGATTTGTATGGGTTTTCAGAAAAGAAGATTGAATGTTGGGGTGAAGAGGGTGGTGAGAGTAAGTGAGCTTGGGAAGGAGACCTGTGTGAGGAAGCACAAGGAGAGACTGAGTACAGAATGGAAAAAGGTGAGAACAATGGAAGTAAGGGGAGTGGGGGAGGAATGGGATGTATTTAGGGAATCAGTGATGGATTGCGCAAAAGATGCTTGTGGCATGAGAAGAGTGGGAGGTGGGTTGATTAGAAAGGGTAGTGAGTGGTGGGATGAAGAAGTAAGAGTATTAGTGAAAGAGAAGAGAGAGGCATTTGGACGATTTTTGCAGGGAAAAAATGCAATTGAGTGGGAGATGTATAAAAGAAAGAGACAGGATTTCAAGAGAAAGGTGCAAGAGGTGAAAAAAAGGGCAAATGAGAGTTGGGGTGAGAGAGTATCATTAAATTTTAGGGAGAATAAAAAGATGTTCTGGAAGGAGGTAAATAAAGTGCGTAAGACAAGGGAGCAAATCTGAACTTCAGTGAAGGGCGCAAATGGGGAGGTGATAACAAGTAGTGTTGCTGTGAGAAGGAGATGGAGTGAGTATTTTGAAGGTTTGTTGAATGTGTTTGATGATAGAGTGGCAGATATAGGGTGTTTTGGTCGAGGTGGTGTGCAAAGTGAGAAGGTTAGGGAAAATGATTTGGTAAACAGAGAAGAGGTAGTGAAAGCTTTGCGGAAGATGAAAGCCGGCAAGGCAGCAGGTTTGGATGGTATTGCAGTGGAATTTATTAAAAAAGGGGTTGGCTGTATTGTTGACTGGTTTGTAAGGTTATTTAACGTATGGATGACTCATGGTGAGGTGCCTGAGGATTGGCGGAATGCGTGCATAGTGACATTGTACAAAGGCAAAGGGGATAAGAGAGAGTGCTCAAATTACAGATGTATAAGTTTGTTGAGTATTCCTGGTAAATTATATGGGAGGGTATTGATTGAGAGGGTGAAGGCATGTACAGAGCATCAGATTGGGGAAGAGCAGTGTGGTTTCAGAAGACATATATATATATATATATATATATATATATATATATATATATATATATATATATATATATATATATATACATATATATATATATATATATATATATATATATATATATATATATATATATATATATATATATATATATATTTATATATATATATATATATATATATATATATATATTTATATATATATTTCATTTCTATTATTCATTTTGCTTTGTCGTAGTCTCCCGCGTTAGCGAGGTAGCGCAAGGAAACTTACGAAAGAATGGCCCAACCCGCCCATATACACATGTATATACATACACGTCCATACACGCAAATATACATACGTATACATCTCAATGTACACATATATATATACACACACAGACATATACCTATATACACATGTACATAACTCATACTGTCTGCCTTTATTTGTTCCTATCGCCTCCTCGCCACACATGGAATAACAACCCCCTCCCCCCTCATGTGTGCGAGGTAGCGCTAGGAAAAGACACCAAAGGCCCCATTCGTTCACACTTAGTCTCTAGCTGTCATGTAATAATGCACCGAAACCACAGCTCCCTCTCCACATCCAGGCCCCACACAACTATCCATGGTTCACCCCAAACGCTTCACAGGCCCTGGTTCAATCCATTCACAGCATGTCGACCCCGGTATACCACATCGTTCTAATTCACTCTACTCCTTGCACGCCTTTCATCCTCCTACATGTTCAGGCCCCGATCACTCAAAATCTTTTTCACTCCATCTTTCCACGTAAAATTGGGTCTCCCACTTCTCCTCGTTCCTTCCAACTCTGACACATATATCCTCTTGGTCAATCTTTCCTCATTCATTCTCTCCATGTGACCAAACCATTTCAAAACACCCTCTTATGCTCACTGAACAACACTCTTTTCATTTCCACGTATCTCTCTTACCCTTACATTACTTACTCGATCAAACCACCTCGCACCACATTTGCCCTCAAACATCTCATTTCCAGCACATCCACCCTCCTGCGCACAACTCCATCTATGGCTCACGCCTCGCAACCATACAACATTGTTGGATCTACTATTTCTTCAAACATACCCATTTTTGCTTTCCGAGATAATGTTCTCGACTTCCAAACATTATTCAAGGCTCCCAGAATTTTCGCCCCTCCCCCAACCTATGATTCACTTCCGCTTCCATTGTTCCATCCGCTGCCAGATCCACTCCCAGATATCTAAAACACTTTACTTTCTCCAGTTTTTCTCCATTCAAACTTACCTCCCACTTGACTTGACCCTCAACCCTAGTGTACCTAATAACCTTGCTCTTATTCACATTTACTCTTAACTTTCTTCTTTCACACACTTTACCAAACTCAGTCACCAGCTTCTACAGTTTCTTACATGAATCAGCCACCAGCACTATATCATGAGCGAACAACAACTGACTCACTTCCAAAGCTATCTCATCCACAACAGACTTCATACTTGCCCCTCTTTCCAAAACTCTTGTATTCAACTCCCTAACAACCCCATCCATAAACAAATTAAACAACCATGGAGACATCACACACCCCTACCGCAAACCTACATTCACTGAGAACCAATCACTTTCCTCTCTTCCTACACGTACACATGCCTTACATCCTCGATAAAACCTTTTCACTGCTTCTAACAACTTGCCTCCCACACCATATTTCTTAAAACCTTCCACAGAGCATCTCTATCAACTCTATCATATGCCTTTTCCAGATCCGTAAATGCTACATACAAATCCATTTGTTTTTCTAAGTATTTCTCACAAAAATTCTTCAAAGCAAACACCTGATCCACACATCCTCCACCACTTCTGAAACCACACTCCTCTTCCCCAGTCTGATGCTCTGTACATGCTTCACCCTCTCAATCAATACCCTCCCATATAATTTATCAGGAATACTCAAAAAACTTATATCTCTGTAATTTGAGCACTCACTCTTATCCCGTTTGCCTTTGTACAATGGTACTATGCAAGCAATTCGCCAATCCTCAGGCACCTCACCATGAATCATACGTACATTAAATAACCTTACCAATCAGTCAACAATACAGTAACCCACTTTTTTCATAAATTCCACTGCAATACCATACAAACCTACTGCCTTGCTGGCTTTCATCTTCTGTAAAGCGTTTAATACCTCTTCTCTATTTACCAAATCATTTTCCCTAACCCTCTAACTTTGCACACCACCTCGACCAAAACACCCTATATCTGACACTCTATCATCAAACACATTCAACAAACCTTGAAAATACTCACTCCATCTCCTTCTCACATCACCACTACTTGTTATCACTTCCCCATTAGCGCCCTTCACTGAAGTTCCCATTTCCTGCCTTGTCTTACGCACTTTATTCACATCCTTCCAAAGCATCATTTTATTCTCCCTGAAATTTAATGATACTCTCTCACCCCAACTCTCATTTGCCCTCTTTTTCAACTTACGCACCTTTCTCTTGACCTCCTGCCTCTTTCTTTTATACCTCTCCCACTCCTTTACATTTTTTCCCTGCAAAAATCATCCAAATGCCTCTCTCTTCTCTTTCACTAATAATCTTACTTCTTCATCCCACCACTCACTACCTTTTCTAATCACCCCACCTCCCACGCTTCTCATGCCACAAGCATCTTTTGCGCAATCCATCACTGCTTCCCTAAATACATCCCATTCCTCCCCACTCTCCTTACCTCCTTTGTTCTTACCTTTTTCCACTCTGTACTCAGTCTCTCCTGGTACTTCCTCACACAAGTCTCCTTCCCAAGCTCACTTACTCTGATCACTCTCTTAACCCCAACATTCTCTCTTCTTTTCTGAAAATCCCCAAAAATCTTCACCTTCGCCTCCACAAGATAATGATCAAGACATCTCTCCAGTTGCACTTCTCAGCACATTAACATCCAAAAGTCTCTCTTTCGTGCGTCTATCAATTAACACGTAATCCAATAACGCTCTCTGGCTATCTCTCCTACTTACATACGTATACTTGTATATATCTCGCTTTTTAAACCAGGTATTCCCAATCACCAGTCCTTTTTCAGCACATAAATCTACAAGCTCTTCACCGTTTCCATTTACAACACTGAACACTCCATGTCTACCAATTATTCCCTCAACTGTCACATTACTCACCTTTGCATTCAACTCACACATCACTATAACCCGGTCTTGTGCATCAAAACCACTAACACATTTATTCAGCTGCTCCCAAAACACTTGCCTCACATGATATTTCTTCTCATGCCCAGGTGCAAATGCACTAATAATCACCCATCTCTCTCCATCAACTCTCAGTTTTACCAATATAAATCTAGAATTTACTCTCTTACACTCTATCACAGACTCCCATAGCTCCTGATTCAGGAGTAGTGCTATACATATATATATATATATATATATATATATATATATATATATATATTTACATTTATATATATATATATATATATATATATATATATATATATATATATATATATATATATATATATATATATATATATATATATATATATATATATATATATATATATTGATTGAGAGGGTGAAGGCATGTACAGAGCATCAGATTGGGGAAGAGCAGTGTGGTTTCAGAAGTGGTAGAGGATGTGTGGATCAGGTGTTTGCTTTGAAGAATGTATCTGAGAAATACTTAGAAAATCAAATGGATTTGAATGTAGCATTTATGGATCTGGAGAAAGCATATGATTGAGTTGACAGAGATGCTCTGTGGAAGGTATTAAGAATATATGGTGTGGGAGGAAAGTTGTTAGAAGCAGTGAAAAGCTTTTATCGAGGATGTAAGGCATGTGCACGTGTAGGAAGAGAGGAAAGTGATTGGTTCTCAGTCAATGTAGGTTTGCGGCAGTGGTGTGTGATGTCTCCATGGTTGTTTAATTTGTTTATGGATGGTGTTGTTAGGGAGGTGAATGAAAGAGTTTTGGAAAGAGGGGCAAGTATGAAGTCTGTTGGGGATGAGAGAGCTTGGGAAGTGAGTCGATTGTTGTTCGCTGATGATACAGCGTTGGTGACTGATTCATGTGAGAAACTGCAGAAGCTGGTGACTGAGTTTGGTAAAGTGTGTGAAAGAAGAAAGTTAAAAGTAAATGTTAATAATATCAAGGTAATTAGGTACAGTAGGGTTGAGGGTCAAGTCAATTGGGAGGTAAGATTGAATGGAGAAAAACTGTAGGAAGTAAAGTGTTTTAGATATCTGGGAGTGGATCTGGCAGCGGATGGAACCATGGAAGCGGAAGTGGATCATAGGGTGGGGGAGGGGGCGAAACTCCTGGGAGCATTGAAGAATGTGTGGAAGTCGAGAACATTATCTCGGAAAGCAAAAATGGGTATGTTTGAAGGAATAGTGGTTGTAACAATGTTGTATGGTTGCGAGGCGTGGGCTATGGATAGAGTTGTGCGCAGGAGGATGGATGTGCTGGAAATGAGATGTTTGAGGACAATGTGTGGTATGAGATGGTTTGATCGAGTAAGTAACGTAAGGGTAAGAGAGATGTGTGGAAATAAAAAGATCGTGGTTGAGAGAGCAGAAGAGGGTGTTTTGAATTGTTTTGGGCACATGGAGAGAATAAGTGAGGAAAGAATGACCAAGAGAATATATATGTCGGAGGTGGAGGGAACGAGGAGAAGTGGGAGACCAAATTGGAGGTGGAAAGATGGAGGCAAAAAGATTTTGTGTGATCGGGACCTGAACATGCAGGAGGGTGAAAGGAGGGCAAGGAATAGAGTGAATTGGATCGATGTGGTATAGCGGGGTTGACGTGCTGTCACTGGATTGAATCTGGGCATGTGAAGCGTCTGGGGTAAACCATAGAAAGCTGTGTAGGTATGTATATTTGCGTGTGTAGACTTATGTATATACATGTGTATGTGGGTGGGTTGGGCCATTTCTTTCGTCTGTTTCCTTGCGTTACCTTCCAAAGGCGGGAGACAGTGACAAAGCAAAAAAAAAGAAGAAAAAAAGAAATATATATATATATATATATATATATATATATATATATATATATATATATATATATATTTATATATTTTTTTTTTCTTTGTCGCTGTCTCCCGCGTTTGCGAGGTAGCGCAAGGAAACAGACGAAAGAAATGGCCCATTCCATCCCCATACACATGTATATACATACGTCCACACACGCAAATATACATACCTACACAGCTTTCAATGGTTTACCCCAGACGCTTCACCTTCCTTGATTCAATCCACTGACAGCACGTCAACCCCGGTATACCACATTGATCCAATTCACTTTATTCCTTGCCCTCCTTTCACCCTCCTGCATGTTCAGGCCCCGATCACACAAAATCTTTTTCACTCCATCTTTCCACCTGCAATTTGGTCTCCCTCTTCTCCTCGTTCCCTCCACCTCCGACACATATATCCTCTTGGTCAATCTTTCCTCACTCATTCTCTCCATGTGCGCAAACCATTTCAAAACACACTCTTCTGCTCTCTCAACCACGCTCTTTTCATTTCCACACATCTCTCTTACCCTTACGTTACTTACTCCATCAAATCACCTCACACCACATATTGTCCTCAAACATCTCATTTCTAGCACATCCATCCTCCTGCGCACAACTCAATCCATAGTCCACGCCTCGCAACCATACAACATTGTTGGAACCACTATTCCTACAAACATACCCATTTCTTCTTTACGAGATAATGTTCTCGACTTCCACACATTCTTCAAGGCTCCCAGAATTTTCGCCCCCTCACCCACCCTATGATCCACTTCCGCTTCCATGGTTCCATCCGCTGCCAGATCCACTCCCAGATATCTAAAACACTTCACTTCCTCCAGTTTTTCTCCATTCAAACTCACCTCCCAATTGACATGACCCTCAACCCTACTGTACCTAATAAACTTGCTCTTATTCACATTTACTCTTAATATATATATATATATATATATATATATATATATATATATATATATATATATATATATATATATATATATATATATATATATATATATATATATATATATATATATATATATATATATATATATATATATATATATATATATATATATATGTATATATAAATATATATATAAATATATATGTATATATATTTCATTTCTATTATTCATTTTGCTTTGTCGCTGTCTCCCGCTTTAGCGAGGTAGCGCAAGGAAGCAGACGAAAGAATGGCCCTACCCGCCCACATACACATGTATATACATACACGTCCACACAGCAAATAATCATACCTATACATCTCAATGTACACATATATATATACACACACAGACATATACCTATATACACATGTACATAATTCATACTATCTGCCTTTATTTGTTCCCATCGCCACCTCGCCACACATGGAATAACAACCCCCTCCCCCCTCATGTGTGCGAGGTAGCGCTAGGAAAAGACACCAAAGGCCCCATTCGTTCACACTCAGTCTCTAGCTGTCATGTAATAATGCACCGAAACCAAAGCTCCCTTTCCACATCCAGGCCCCACACAACTATCCATGGTTTACCCCAAACGCTTCACATGCCCTGGTTCATTCCATTCACAGCACCTCGACCCCGGTATACCACATCGTTCCCAATTCACTCTACTCCTTGCACGCCTTTCACCCTCCTGCATGTTCAGGCCCCGATCACTCAGAATCTTTTTCACTCCATCTTTCCACGTAAAATTTGGTCTCCCACTTCTCCTCGTTCCCTCCAACCCTGACAAATATATCCTCTTGATCAATATTTCCTCACTCATTCTCTCCATGTGACCAAACCATTTCAAAACACCCTCTTATGCTCTCCCAACCACACTCTTTTTATTTCCACACATCTCTCTTACCCTTAAATTACTTACTCGATCAAACCACCTCGCACCACATTTGCCCTCAAACATCTCATTTCCAGCACATCCACCCTCCTGCGCACAACTCCATCTATGGCCCACGCCTCGCAACCATACAACATTGTTGGATCTACTATTTCTTCAAACATACCCATTTTTGCTTTCCGAGATAACGTTCTCGAATTCCAAACATTCTTCAAGGCTCCCAGATTTTTCGCCCCCTCCCCAACCTATGATTCACTTCCGCTTCCATTGTTCCATCCGTTGCCAGATCTACTCCCAGATATCTAAAACACTTTACTTTCTCCTGTTTTTCTCCATTCAAACTTACCTTCCAATTGACTTGACCCTCAACCCTACTGTACCTAATAACCTTGCTCTTATTCAAATTTGCTTTTAACTTTCTTCTTTCACACACTTTACCAAACTCAGTCACCAGCTTCTACAGTTTCTTACATGAATCAATCACCATCACTGTATCATGAGCGAACAACAACTGACTCACATCCAAAGCTATCTCATCCACAACAGACTGCATACTTCCCGCTCTTTCCAAAACTCTTGCATTCACCTCCCTAACAATCCCATCCATAAACAAATTAAACAACCATGGAGACATCACACACCCCTTACCGCAAACCTACAATCACTGAAAACCAATCACTTTCCTCTCTTCCTACACGTACACATGCCTTACATCCTCGATAAAAACTTTTCACTGCTTCTAACAACTTGCCTCCCACACCATATTTCTTAAAACCTTCCACAGAGCATCTCAATCAACTATATCATATTCCTTCTCCAGATCCATAAATGCTACATACCAATCCATTTGTTTTTCTAAGTATTTCTCACAAAAATTCTTCAAAGCAAACACCTGATCCACACATCCTGTGCCACTTCTGAAACCACACTCCTCTTCCCCAGTCTGATGCTCTGTACATGCTTCACCCTCTCAATCAATACCCTCCCATATAATTTACCAGGAATACTCAACAAACTTATACCTCTGTAATTTGAGCACTCACTCTTATCATCTTTGCGTTTGTAGTATGGCACTATGCAAGCAATCCGCCAATCCTCAGGCACCTCACCATGAATCATACATACATTAAATAACCTTACCAATCAGTCAACAATACAGTCATCCACTTTTTTCATAAATTCCACTGCAATACCACCCAAACCTACTGCCTTGCTGGCTTTCATCTTCCGTAAAGCGTTTAATACCTCTTCTCTATTTACCAACTCATTTTCCCTAACCCTCTCAGTTTGCACACCTCCTCGACCAAAACGCCCTATATCTGCCACTCTATCATCAAACACATTCAACAAACCTTCAAAATACTCACTCCATCTCCTTCTCACATCACCACGACTTGTTATCACCTCCCCATTTGCGCCCTTCACTGAAGTTCCCATTTGCTCCCTTGTCTTACGCACTTTATTCACATCCTTCCAAAGCATCTTTTCATTCCTCCTGAAATTTAATGATACTCTCTCACCCCCAACTCTCATTTGCCCTCTTTTTCAACTCGTGCACCTTTCTCTTGACTTCCTGCCTCTTTCTTTTATACCTCTCCCACTCCTTTGCATTTTTTCCCTGCAAAAATCATCCAAATGCCTCTCTCTTCTCTTTCACTAATAATCTTACATCTTCATCCCACCACTCACTACCTTTTCTAATCACCCCACCTCCCACGCTTCTCATGCCACAAGCATCTTTTGCGCAAGCCATCACTGATTCCCTTAATACATCCCATTCCTCCCCACTCTCTTTACCTCCTTTGTTCTTACCTTTTTCCACTCTGTACTCAGTCTCTCCTGGTACTTCCTCACACAAGTCTCCTTCCCAAGCTCACTTACTCTGACCACTCTCTTAACCCCAACATTCTCTCTTCTTTTCTGAAAATCCCCAAAAGTCTTCACCTTCGCCTCCACAAGATAATGATCAAGACATCTCTCCAGTTGCACTTCTCAGCACATTAACATCCAAAAGTCTTTCTTTCGTGCGTCTATCAATTAACACGGAATCCAATAACGTTCTCTTGCTATCTCTCCTACTTACATACGTATACTTGTATATATCTCGCTTTTTAAACCAGGTATTCCCAATCACCAGTACTTTTTCAGCACATAAATCTACAAGCTCTTCACCATTTCCATTTACAACACTGAACACTCCATGTCTACCAATTATTCCCTCAACTGTCACATTACTCACCTTTGCATTCAAATCACCCATCACTATAACCCGGTCTTGTGCATCAAAACAACTAACACACTCATTCAGCTGCTCCCAAAACACTTGCCTCTCATAATATTTCTTCTCATGCCCAGGTGCAAATGCACTAATAATCACCCATCTCTCTCCCTCAATTTTCAGTTTTACCAATATCAATCTAGAATTTACTTTCTTACACTCTATCGCATACGCCCACAGCTCCTGATTTAGGAGTAGTGCTATACATATATATATATATATATATATATATATATATATATATATATATATATATATATATATGAAGAAAAACTGGAGGAAGTGAAGTGTTTTAGATATCTTGGAGGGGATCTGGCAGCGGATGGAACCATGGAAGCGGAAGTGGATCATAGGGTGGGGGAGGGGGCGAAAATTCTGGGGGCCTTGAAGAATGTGTGGAAGTCGAGAACATTATCTCGGAAAGCAGAAATGGGTATATTTGAAGGAATAGTGGTTCCAACAATGTTGTATGGTTGCTAGGCGTGGGCTATGGATAGAGTTGTGCGCAGGAGGATGGATGTGCTGGAAATGAGATGTTTGAGGACAATGTGTGGTGTGCGGTGGTTTCATCGAGTTTCATCGAGTGAGTAACGTGTGGAAATAAAAAGAGCGTGGTTGAGAGAGCAGAAGAGGGTGTTTTGAAGTGGTTTGGGCACATGGAGAGAATGAGTGAGGAAAGATTGACCAAGAGGATATATGTGTCGGAGGTGGAGGGAACGAGGAGAAGAGGGAGACCAAATTGGAGGTGGAAAGATGGAGTGAAAAAGATTTTGTGTGATCGGGGCCTGAACATGCAGGAGGGTGAAAGGAGGGCAAGGAATAGAGTGAATTGGAGCGATGTGGTATACCGGGGTTGACGTGCTGTCAGTGGATTAAATCAAGGCATGTGAAGCGTCTGGGGTAAACCATGGAAAGCTGTGTAGGTATGTATATTTGCGTGTGTGGACGTATGTATATACATGTGTATGGGGGGGGTTGGGCCATTTCTTTCGTCTGTTTCCTTGCGCTACCTCGCAAACGCGGGAGACAGCGACAAAGTATAATATAAAAAATAATATATATATATATATATATATATATATATATATATATATTGAGATTGAGATTGAGATTGAGAAGGTATAAGCATGTACAGAGCATCAGATTGGGGAAGAGCAGTGTGGTTTCAGAAGTGGTAGAGGATGTGTGGATCAGGTGTTTCCTTTGAAGGATGTATGTGGAAAATACTTAGAAAATCAAATGGATTTGTATATAGCATTTATGGATCTGGAAAAAGCATATGATTGAGTTGATATAGATGCTCTGTGGAAGGTATTAAGAATATATGGTGTGGGAGGCAAGTTGTTAGAAGCAGTGAAAAGTTTTTATCGACGATGTAAGGCATGTGTACGAGTAGGAAGAGAGGAAAGTGATTTGTTCTCAGTGAATGTAGGTTTGCGACAGGGGTGTGTGATGTCTCCATGGTTGTTTAATTTGTTTATGGATGGGGTTGTTAGGGAGGTGAATGCAAGAGTTTTGGAAAGAGGGGCAAGTATGAAGTGTGTTGTGGATGAGAAATCTTGGGAAGTGAGTCAGTTGTTGTTCGCTGATGATACAGCGCTGGTGGCTGATTCATGTGAGAAACTGCAGAAGCTGGTGACTGAGTTTGATAAAGTGTGTGAAAGAAGAAAGTTAAGAGTAAATGTGAATAAGAGCAAGGTTATTAGGTACAGTAGGGTTGAGGGTCAAGTCAATTGGAAGGTAAGTTTGAAAGGAGAAAAACTGGAGGAAGTGAAGTGTTTTAGATATCTGGGATTGGATCTGGCAGCGGATGGAACCATGGAAGCGGAAGTGGATCATTGGGTGGGGAGGGGGCGAAAATCCTAGGAGCCTTGAAGAATGTGTAGAAGTCGAGAACATTATCTCGGAAAGAAAAAATGGGTATGTTTGAAGGAATAGTGGTCCCAACAATGTTTTATGGTTGCGAGGCGTGGGCTATGGATAGAGTTGTGCGCAGGAGGATGGATGTGCTGGAAATGAGATGTTTGAGGACAATGTGTGGTGTGAGGTGGTTTAATCGAGTAAGTAACGTAAGGGTAAGAGAGATGTGTGGAAATAAAAAGAGCGTGGTTGAGAGAACAGAAGAGGGTGTTTTGAAATGGTATGGCCACATGGTGAGAATGAGTGAGGAAAGATTGACCAAGGGTTATAGTGATGGGTGGTTTGAATGCAAAGGTGAGTAATGTGGCAGTTGAGGGAATAATTAGTGTACATGAGATGTTCGGTGTTGTAAATGGAAATGGTGAAGAGCTTGTAGATTTATGTGCTGAAAAAGAACTGGTGATTGGGAATACCTGGTTTAAAAAGCGAGATATACATAAGTATATGTATGTAAGTAGGAAAGATGGCCAGAGAGCGTTATTGGAATACGTGTTAATTGATAGGCGCGAAAGAGAGATTTCGGACATTAATATGCTGAGAGTTGCAACTGGAGGGATGTTTGATCATTATCTTGTGGAGGCGAGGATGAAGATTTGTAGAGGTTTTCAGAAAAGAAGAGAGAATATTTTGGTGAAAAGAGTGGTGAGAGTAAGTGAGCTTGGGAAGAGACTTGTTTGAGGAAGTACGAGGAGAGACTGAGCTCAGAATGGGAAAAGATGAGAGCAAAGAACGTAAGGAAGCTAAGGAAGGAGTAGCACTACTGCTGAGGTAGGAGTTGTGAGTGTGTGATAGAATGTAACAAAGTATATTCTAGATTGATGTGCGGAAATTTGAAAGTGGATTGAAAGAGATTGGTGACCATTGTTGCTTATGCAACTGGTCATGAGAAGAAACATCATGAGAGGCAGGTGTTTTGGGACCAACTGAGTGATTGTGCGATCAGATTTAATGCACGAGACCGAGTGTTAGTGATGGGGATTAGAATGCAAAAGTGTTGTACATTGGGTATTCAGTGTTGTGAATGGAAATGGTGAAGAGATTGTGAATTTGTGTTGAAAAAGACTGGTGGCTGGGAATATCTGGTTTAAAACGAGATATATACATAAGTATGCGTACGTGAATAGGAGAGATGGTCAAAGGGCGTTATTGGATACCATATTAATTGATAGGCATGTAAATGCGAGACTTTTGGAAGCTACTGTGCTGAGAAGGGTAGCTGGAGGGTTGTTTTATCACTATCTTGTGGAGGCGAAAGTGATGATATGTAGAGGTTTTCAAAAAATGAAGACAAAATGTTGGGGAGAAGAGAATGGTGAAAGTAAATGTATTTTGAAAGGAAACTTATGTGAGGAAGTACCAGGAGAGATTGAGTGTGGTATGGCAAAAGGTGAGAGCAAAAGATGTGAGGGGGTGGATGAGGAATTGCATGTATTTAGTGAAGCACTGATGGCATGCACAAAAGATGCATGTGGCATTAGAAAGATGGGATGTGGGCACGTCAGAAAGGCCAATTGGGGAAGTGATAACAGGTAGTGATGATGTGAGAAGGAGATGGAGTGAGTATTTTGAGGATTTGTTGAATGCGTTTGATGATATAGTGGCAGATATAGGGTGTTTTGGTCGGGGTGTTGTTCAAAGCGAGAGGGTCAGGGAGAATAGTTTGGTTAAGAGAGAAGTAATGAAAACTTTGCGGAAGATGAAACCCGGCAAGGCGGTGGGTTTCGACTGTACTGAACTTGAATTAAGTAAGAAAGGGGATGACCATGTTGTTGACTGGCTGTTAAGGATATTCAGTGTATGTATGGATCTTGGCGAAGTGGCTGAGGATTGGCGTAATGCATGCATAGTACCACTGTACAAAGGCAAATGTAATAAGGGTGAGTGTTGAGACTACAAAGGCATAAGTTTGTTGAGTAATCCCGGGAAATATATGTGAGATATTGATAGAGAGGGTGAAGACATGTGCAGGGTATCAGATTGGGGAAGATCAATGTGGTTTCAGAAGTGGTACAGGATGTGTGGATCCTTTGAGGAATGTATGTCGGAAATACTTAGAAAAACAGATTGATTTGTATGTAGCATATATGGATCTGGAGAAGTCATATGATAGGATTCATAGAGATGGTTTGTGGAAGGTCTTAAGAGTATATGGTGAGATAGGTAAGCTGCTGAAAGCAGTGAAAAGTTTTAACCAAGGATGTAACGCAAGTGTATGAGTAGGAAGAGAGGAGATTGGTTGGTTCCCAGTGAAGGTTGGTCTACGGCAAGGGTGTGTGATGTCCCCAGAGCTGTTTATTTTGTTTATGGATGGGGTGGTTAGGGAAGTAAATGCAAAGGTTTTGGAGATAGGGGCGAGTATACAGTCATTTTGGGATGAGAGGGCCTGGAGAGTGAGTCAGTTGTTGATCGCTGATGATACATCTCCGGTGGCTGATTCGTGTAAGAAACTGCAGAAGTTGGTGGCCTGAGTGTGGAAAATTGTGGGAAAGGAGAAAGTTGAGAGTAAATGTGAATAAGAGCAAAGTTATTAGGTTCAGTATGTTCGAGGTACAAGTTAATTGGGATGGAGAAAAATTGGAGGAAGTGAAGTGTTATCGATATCTGGGAGTGGACATAGGCGCAAAAGAAACCATGGAAGCGGAAGTGAGTTGAAGTGTGGGGGAGGGGGTGAAGGCTCTGAGAGCGATATAAAATGCATGGAGGAGAGATCGTTATCTCGGAGAGAAAATATGGTACATTTGAAAGAATAGCTTAAACAATATTATATCGTTGCGGGCATCGTTTATGGACAGGGTTGTACGGGATGTGTTGGAAATGAGATGTTTGAGGACAACATGTAGTGTGAGGTGGTTTGATCGAATAAGTAATGAAAGAGTAAGAGAGATGTGTGGCTGAGAGAGGAGATAATGTGTTGAAATGCTTTGGACATGTAGAGAGAATAAGTGAGGAAATATTGACAAAGAGGATATATGTCAGAGGTTGAGGGAATAAGGAGAATCGGGAGACCAAATTGGAGGTGGAAGGATGGAGTGAAAAAGATTTGTGGAGACCAAGGTTTTAACATACAGGAGGGCGAGAGGCGTGCAAGGGATAGAGTGAAGTGGAACGATGTAATATATCGAGGTCGACGTGCTGTCACTGGAATGAACCAGGGCGTTTTAAGCGTCTGGGGAAACCAGTGAAAGCTCTGTCAGGCCTGGATATGGATAAGTAGCTGTGGTTTCGGTGAATTTCACATGGCAGCTAGAAACTGAGTGTGAACGAATATTGACTTTAGGGCTATTTTCAGGGCGCTACCTCGCTGAAGCAGGGATACTAATGGTATTTTCTGTGTGGTGGGTTAGCGACAGAAATTGATGAAGATAAACATATATGAATATACACATGTGTATATAAGGATTTGCTCGTGTATATATATGTAAATGTGTGTATGTGTGCGTGTATGGCCATTGATATATATATATATATATATATATATATATATATATATATATATATATATATATATATATATATATATATATATATATATATATATATATATATATATATATATATATATATATATATATATATATATATATATATATATATATATATATATATATTTTTTTTTTTTTTTTTT
>NC_092238.1:57080631-57089289 GCF_036320965.1 Panulirus ornatus
TTTTCCCAGCTCCGTACAACTTTTTCTGTCAAGAGCAATGAGAGGATCATTTAGACATAAAACCTAATATCTGGTATAGTTTTCACGACATTACAAGCAGTAATGAAGGTTAACACAAAAATGATAAGTCGGTGATCAGTCATACTAACCTTTTCACCAAATCTAAAATTACAGACAAAATCCTCATTTGTAACTGGAATAAAGACTGATATGGTCACACTGCAAGTAGGTTGCTCAACAAATTGCATTCGGGCTTTATAAAACAAGTTGTAGGTGGAGCCCACGTCTGGAGTTACTGGAAAGGAATCGTCCACAATCAGATTCCTGTGTTAAATTCTGCCATTATAATCCGATTGTGTTCACCGTAAATTTCAGCTAATTGGTCATTGATGCTTACATCTGCGTATAAACTAATCTTACTGTTATTTTACTACAAAGCTTCTCTTTAGTTTTCCCAAACTTGGATTCGACATTATTAACATATGTGACATTTTGCATTACCATATCACGACTTGTAGAGCAAACATCACCGCGTACTTAGTTTTCCTTTTCTTTTTCGTTTTGTTATTTAATAAAGTGTATCCTGGAAATATATATTTGGCAAAATGCATCCATTTTCCGTATCAAACAAACCAAGATTCCGAAATAACAAGCTTATGATGTCTCTAACCCGAAAATTAGTCTTGTATACTGCTTTCTTGCATTCTCACAGAGTTCTCTAAGAATTGAATAAGAAATATCATGAAATGCATTTTTGTAGGCAGACAAGCCTCCTTTATATGGGCTGCGACTTTGAACCTATGGAAATAAGCAGCATCCAGCCTATTCAGGTAAAGTGTGTCCTTCATAAACATACAAAGCTGCATGTAGAAATGATGCCACTTGTTTGTCATGTCAACTCTCTACTGTACACAAAGGTTTACTAATCGATAGTTATTGAAGCTGAACTCCTTAGTGAAGAAGATATCCCCGTTGCATATCCAGAGCAATACTCCTGAAGTTGAAATGTTAAAAAAGAAATGTCTTTAAGAAAGTCCATTAAGCTGATGACAGTCCTCCGGAAGTTCCTCAAACTTTTCGTGCACATCTTGGTCGTTAAGAACATGACTGATGACGGGGTAAAACTGTCGGCACCAGCACAGATGTCCTCTGCTGCGTGATCTATACCGTTTACTCTGGCAACTGGGAAGATGGGAAGAGCTCATGGCGCAGCATTACTATAGCTGACCTCGGCTGACAGAGTCATTGTCCAGCCCAAACTTGGGTCCATTGTTCTCAGAATTATTCATAGCCTAAGAATGATTTTTTTTGTTGTTGCTATTGGCAGCAGAGGCATACGTTTACGAGGCTTTAAAACTCACCGCAGTATTTCATAAGACTGTCTGTGTGACAGGGGAATAAAAGATTAGTTTAGATTACTTTAATACCCACAACTCTACTCCCTACACCAGAGGTCTCCCTCAACACTTGACACACTAGGAAACTTTGTTTCAATGAACTCCTAAAACTCTTCTGTAATATAGGATGAAACATTGGACTTATTTATGCCTGGTGTCAGTTTCTCCTTTACGGTCCGTCTATTCAGGTGTGACTTCTGTTTTGAATTGAGGCAAGAAATATCGCTGTGAAACTACGAAAAAAATCTTTATTACGCACAAGACACCGGAGAATTGCTGGCATACTAAAGATAGATTAATGAATAGATGAACTAATCTACGGTGGTTGAAACCGTATATATCCAAAAACTTAATCACAACATGCCATACATTCTTATTTTATGAATATCTGCATATATATATATATATATATATATATATATATATATATATATATATATATATATATATATATATATATATATATATATATATATATTTTCTTTTTTTTTTCTTTTCCTTTGTCGCTGTCTCCCGCGTTTGCGAGGTAGCGCAGGGAAACAGACGAAAGAAATGGCCCAACCCACCCCCATACACATGTATATACATACGTCCAGACATGCAAATATACATACCTACACAGCTTTCCATGGTTCACCCCAGACGGTTCACATGCCCTGATTCAATCCACTGACAGCACGTCAACCCCGGTATACCACATCGATCAAATTCACTCTATTCCTTGCCCTCCTTTCACCCTCCTGCATGTTCAGGCCCAGATCACACAAAATATTTTTCACTCCATCATTCCACGTCCAATTTGGTCTCCCACTTCTCCTCGTTCCCTCCACATCCGACACATATATCCTCATGGTCAATCTTTCCTCACTCATTCTCTCGATGTGCGCAAACCATTTCAAAACACCCTCTTCTTCTCTCTCAAACACGCTCTTTTAATTCCCACACATCTCTCTTACCCTTACGTTACTTACTCGATCAAACCACCTCACACCACACATTGTCCTCAAACATCTCATTTCCAGAACATCCATCCTCCTGCGCACAACTCTATCCATAGCCCACGCCTCGCAACCATACAACATTGTTGGAACCACTATTCCTTCAAACATACCCATTTCTGCTTTCCGAGATAATGTTCTCGACTTCCACACATTCTTCAAGGCTCACAGGATTTTCGCCCCCTCCCCTACCGTATGATCTACTTCCGCTTCCATGGTTCCATCCGCTGCCAGAACCACTCCCAGATATGTAAAACACTTTACTTCCTCCAGTTTTTCTCCATTCAAACTTACCTCCCAATTGACTTGACCCTCAACCCTACAGTACCTAATTACCTTGCTCTTATTCACATTTACTCTTAACTTTCTTCTTTCACACACTTTACCAAACTCAGTCACCAGCTTCTGCAGTTTCTCACATGAATCAGCCACCAGCGCTGTATCATCAGCGAACAACAACTGACTCACTTCCCAAGCTCTCTCATCCCCAACAGACTTCATACTTGCCCCTCTTTCCAAAACTCTTGCATTTACCTCCCTAACAACCCCATCCATAAACAAATTAAACAACCATATCACACCCCTGCCGCAAACCTACCTTTACTGAGAACCAATAACTTTCCTCTCTTCCTACAGGTACACATGCCTTACATCCTCGATAAAAACTTTTCACTGCTTCTAACAACTTGCCTCCCACACCATATATTCTTAATACCTTCCACAGAGCATCTCTATCAACTCTATCATATGCCTTCTCCAGATCCATAAATGCTACATACAAATCCATTTGCTTTTCTAAGTATTTCTCACATACATTCTTCAAAGCAAACACCTGATCCACACATCCTCTACCACTTCTGAAACCACACTGCTCTTCCCCAATCTGATGCTCTGTACATGCCTTCACAATCTCAATCAATACCCTACCATATAATTTACCAGGAATACTCAACAAACTTATTCCTCTGTAATTTGACCACTCACTCTTAGACCCTTTGCCTTTGTACAATGGAACTATGCACGTATTCCGCCAATCCTCAGGCACCTCACCATGAGTCATATATACATTAAATAACCTTACCAACCAGTCAACAATACAGTCAACCCCTTTTTAAATAAATTCCACTGCAGTACCATCCAAACTTGCTGCCTTGCCGGCTTTCATCTTGCGCAAAGCTTTTACTACCTCTTCCCTGTTTACCAAATCATTTTCCCTAACCCTCTCACTTTGCACACCACCTCGACCAAAACACCCTATATCTGCCACTCTATCATCAAACACATTCAACAAACCTTCAAAATACTCACTCCATCGCCTTCTCACATCACCTTTACTTGTTATCACCTCCCCATTTCCGCCGTTCACTGAAGTTCCCATTTGCTCCCTTGTCTTACGCACTTTATTTACCTCCTTCAAGAACATCTTTTTATTCTCCCTAAAATTTAATGATGCTCTTTCACCCCAACTCTCATTTGCCCTCTTTTTCACCTCTTGCACCTTTCTCTTGACGTCCTGTCTCTTTCTTTTATACATCTCCCACTCAATTGCATTTTTTCCCTGCAAAAATCGTCCAAATGCCTCTCTCTTCACTTTCACTAATAATCTTACTTCTTCATCCTACTACCCACTACCCTTTCTAATCAACCCAACTCCCACTCTTCTCATGCCACAAGCATCTTTTGCGCAATCCATCACTGATTCCCTAAATACATCCCGTTCCTCCACCACTCCCCTTACTTCCATTGTTCTCACCTTTTTCCATTCTGTACTCCGTCTCTCCTGGTACTTCCTCAAACAAGTCTCCTTCCCAAGCTCACTTACTCTCACCACACTCTTCACCCCAACATTCACTCTTCTTTTCTGAAAACCCACACAAATCTTCACCTTAGCCTCCACAAGATAATGATCAGACATCTGTCTAGTTGCACCTCTCAGCACATTAACATCCAAAAGTCTCTCTTTCGCGCGCCTGTCAATTAACACGTATTCCAATAACGCTCTCTGGCCATCTCTCCTACTTACATACGTATACTTATGTATATCTCGCTTTTTAAACCAGGTATTCCCAATCACCAGTCCTTTTTAGCACATAAATCTACAAGCTCTTCACCATTTCCATTTACAACACTGAACACCCCATGTATACCAATTATTCCCTCAACTGCCACATTACTCACATTTGCATTCAAATCACCGGCCTCGTGCATCAAAACCACCAACGCACTCATTCAGCTGCTCCCAAAACACTTGCCTCTCATGATCTTTCTTCTCATGCCCCGGTGCATATGCACCAATAATCGCCCATCTCTCTCCATCAACTTTCAGTTTTACCCATATTAATCGACAATTTACTTTCTTACATTCTATCACATACTCCCACAACTCCTGTTTCAGGAGTACTGCTACTCCTTCCCTTGCTCTTGTTCTCTCACTAATCCCTGACTTTACTCGCAAGACATTCCCAAACCACTCTTCCCCTTCACCCTTGAGCTTCGTTTCACTCAGAGCCAAAACATCCAGGTTCCTTTCCTCAAACATAGTACATATCTCTCCTTTTTTCACATCTTGGTTACATCCACATACATTTAGACACCCCAGTCTGAGCCGTCGAGGAGGATGAGTACTCCCCGCGTGACTCCTTCTTCTGTTTCCCATTTTAGAAAGTTAAAAAATACAAGGAGGGGAGGATTTCTGGCCCCCCGCTCCCGTCCCCTCTATTCGCCTTCTACGACACGCGAGGAATGCGTGGGAAGTATTCTTATATATATGTATATATATATATATATATATATATATATATATATATATATATATATATATATATATATATATATATATATATATATATATATATATATATATATATATATATATATATATACATATATATATATATATATATATATATATATATATATATATATATATATATATATATATATATATATATATATATATATATATATATATATATATATATATGTATATATATATATATATATATATATATATATATATATATATATATATATATATATATATATATATATATATATATATGTATATATATATATATATATATATATATATATATATATATATATATATATATATATATACATGTATATATATATATATATATATACATATATATGAATGTATATGAGAAATACTTGGAAAGGCAAATGAATTTGTATGTAGCATTTATGGATCTGGAGAAGGCTTATGATAGAGTTGATAGAGATGCTCTGTGGAAGCTATTAAGAATATATGGTGTGGGAGGCAAGATGTTAGAAGCAGTGAAAAGTTTTTCTCGATGATGTAAGGCATGTGTACGTGTAGGAAGAGAGGAAAGTGATTGGTTCTCAGTGAATGTAGGTTTGCGGAAGGGGTGTGTGATGTCTCCATGGTTGTTTAATTTGTTTATGGATGGGGTTGTTAGGGAGGTAAATGCAAGAGTTTTGGAAAGAGGGGCAAGTATGAAGTCTGTTGGGGATGAGAGCTTGGGAAGTGAGTCAGTTGTTGTTCGCTGATGATACAGCGCTGGTGGCTGATTCATGTGAGAAACTGCAGAAGCTGGTGACTGAGTTTGGTAAAGAGTGTGAAAGAAGAAAGTTAAGAGTAAATGTGAATAAGAGCAAGGTTATTAGGTACTGTAGGGTTGAGGGTCAAGTCAATTGGGAGGTAAGTTTGAATGGAGAAAAACTGGAGGAAGTAAAGTGCTTTAGATATCTGGGAGTGAATCTGGCAGCGGATGGAACCATGGAAGCGGAAGTGGATCATACGGTGGGGGAGGTGGCGAAAATCCTGGGAGCCTTGAAGAATGTGTGGAAGTCGAGAACATTATATCTGAAAGCAAAAATGGGTATATTTGAAGGAATAGTTGTTCCAACAATGTTGTATGGTTGCGAGGCATGGGCTATGGATAGAGTTGTGCGTAGGAGGATGGATGTGCTGGAAATGAGATGTTTGAGGACAATGTGTGGTGTGAGTTGGTTTGATCGAATAAGTAACGTAAGGGTAAGAGAGATGTGTGGGAATAAAAAGAGCGTGGTTAAGAGAGCAGAAGAGGGTGTTTTGAAATGGTTTGGGCACATGGAGAGAACGAGTGAGGAAAGATTGACCAAGAGGATATATGTGTCGGAGGTGGAGGGAACGAGGAGAAGTGGGAAACCAAATTGGAGGTGGAAAGATGGAGTGAAAAAGATTTTTTGTGATCGGGGCCTGAACATGCAGGAGGGTGAAAGGCTGGCGGGGAATAGAGTGAATTGGATCGATGTGGTATACCGGCGTTGACGTGCTGTCAGTCGATTGAATCAGGGCATGTGAAGCGTCTGGGGTAAACCATGGAAAGCTGTGTAGGTATGTATATTTGCGTGTGTGGACGTATGTATATACATTTGTATGGGGGTGGGTTGGGCCATTTCTTTCGTCTGTTTCCTTGCGCTACCTCGCAAACGCGGGAGACAGCGAAAAAAAAAATGTGTGTTTATGTATATGTATGTATACGTTGAAATGTATAGGTATGTATATGTGCATGTGTGGGAGTTTATGTATATACATGTGTATGTGGGTGGGTTGAGCCACTATTTCGTCTGTTTCCTTGCGCTACCTCGCTAACGCGGGAGACAGGGACTAAGTATAATAAATGATAAATATATATATATATATATATATATATATATATATATATATATATATATATATATATATATATATATATATATATATATATATATGCGAGGTACCCCAACCCACCCATCTATACATACCTATAAATTTCAATGTATACATACATATACATACACACACATATACATATATACACATGTACATATTCGTACTTGCTTCATTCATCCATTTTCGTCGCCACCCTACTCAACATGAAATGGCATGCCCCTTCCGCCGCGCACGCGCAAGGTAGCACAAGGAAAAGACAACAAAGGTCAGATTCGTTCACACTTAGTCTCTAGGTGTCAATTCCCTTTCTACATCCAGGCCCCACAAAACTTTCCTTGGTTTACCGCAGACACTTCATATGCCCTGGTTTAATCCATTGACAGCACGTGCACCCCGGTATACCACAACGTTCCAATTCACTTTATTCCTTACACGCCTTTCATCCTCCTGTATGTTCAGGCCCGATCACTCAAAATCTTTTATCACTCCATACTTCCATCTGCGATTTGGTCTTCCAATTATCCTTGTTCTCTCCACCCCTGACATGTATATCTTCTTTGTCAATCTTTCTTCACTAATTCTCTCCATGTGACCAAACCATTTCAACGCACCCTCTTCTGCTTTCTCACCCACACTATTTTCATTACCACACATCTCTCTTACCCTTTCATTACTTACTTTATCAAGCCGCCTCAAACCACATATTGTCCTCAAACATTTCATTTGCAACACGTCCACACTCCTCCGCATAACCCCTTCTATAGCCTATGCCTCACAACCATATAACATTGTTGGAACCACTATTCCTTCAAACATGCCCATTTCTTCTCTCCGAAATAACGTTCTCGCCTTCCAGGCATTCTTCAACGCTCCCAAAACCTTCGCCCACTCCCCCACCCTGTGACTTACTTCCTCCTCCACTCCCCTTACGTCATTTGCTCTTACCTTTTTCCATTCTGCACTCAATCCCTCCTGGTACATCCTCATACAATTATCCTTTTCAAGCTCACTTACTCTCACCACTCTCTTCACCCCAACATTCTTCTTTTCTGAAAACCTCTATGTATCTTCACCTTCGCCTCCACAAGATAATGATCAGACATCCCTCCAGTTGCCCCTGTCAGCACATTAACATCCAAAAGTATCTCTTTCACGCACCTATCAATTAACAAGTAATCCAATAACGCTCTCTGGCCATCTCTCCGACTTACATAAGTATACCTATGTATATCTCTCCTTTTAAACCAGTCCCAATTATCAGTCCTTTTTCAGCATACTAGTCTACAAACTCTTCACTATTTCCATTTACAACACTGAACACCCCATGTACACCAATTATTCCCTCAACTGCCACATTAGTCACCTTTGCATTCAAATCATCCATCACTATAACCCGGTCTCGAGCATCAAAGCTGCTAACACACTTACTCAGCTGCTCCCAAAGCCTTGCCTCTCATGATCTCATGATATATATAATCAGCTAGTGGAGCCATGGACGCGAAAGTGAGGCTCAGGGTGGGAAAGGGGTCGAATTTTATTGGACGAATGAAGATATGTGGAAGGTGAGAGCGTTATCTCAGAG
>NC_092238.1:57089389-57150043 GCF_036320965.1 Panulirus ornatus
TGCAGGTGCATAGCACGCAATAATCACTCCTACGCGCTCCATCAACTTTCAGTTTAACCTAGATCAATCGAGAATTACTTTTTTACACTCTATCACATACACCCACAACTCCTGATTCAGGAGTAGTGCTACTCCTTCCGTTGCTCTTTCCCTCTCACTAACCCCTGACTTTACTCCCAAGATATTCCCAATTCACTGTTCCCCTTTACCCTCTAGCTTCGTTTCACTCAGAGCCAAAACATCGAGGATCCTTTCCTCAAAGATACTACCTATCTCTTCTTTTTTCTCATCTTGGTTACATCCACACACATTTAGACACTCCATACTGAGCCTTCGAGGAGGATGAGCACTCCTTGCGTGACTCCTTCTTATGTTTCCCCTTTTAGAATGTTAAAATACAAGGAGGGGAGGGGTTTTGGCCCCCAGCATCCGTCCCCTTTAGTCGCCTTCTACGACACGTGAGGAATGTGTGGGAAGTATTCTTAATCCCCTATCCCCAGGGATATATATATATATATATATATATATATATATATATATATATATATATATATATTTTTTTTTTTTTTTTTTCTTTCAAACTATTCGCCATTTCCCGCATTAGCGAGATAGCGTTAAGAACAGAGGACTGGGCCTTGAGGGAATACCCTCACCTGGCCTAATTCTCTGTTCCTTCTTTTGGAAAATTAAAAAAAATAAAACGAGAGGGGAGGATTTCCAGCCCCCCGCTCCCTCCCCTTTTAGTCGCCTTCTACGACACGCAGGGAATACGTGGGAAGTACTCTTTCTCCCCTATCCCCAGGGATAATATATATATATATATATATATATATATATATATATATATATATATATATATATATATATATATATATATATATATATATATATATATATATATATATATATATATATATTCCTATGAGTCCACGGGGAAAATGAAACACGAAAAGTTCGCAGGTGCACTTTTGTGTAATAATCACATTATCAGGGGAGACACAAGAGAGAAATATAACAGTCAGTTGATATACATCGAAGAGACGAAGCTAGGACGACATTTCGTAAACATGTAATTGTCCAAAATATACAACGAGCGTTCATAAACTTATCATTTTACAAATCTTATCAAAGATAAAGTTATCAAATTTGCACAGACCATCACTGATATTAAGATTATAATTCTTTGTGTATTTAATAATAGAAGATTCAATGATATTTCTCATGGTAATAGAGTTAGAGTTAACAACTGAGATGGCGTTACTCCATTCAATACAATGATCATAGTTTTTAACATGATTAAAGAAGGCATTTGATTCTTGTTCCGTTCTTATACTATATTTATGTTGCTTAAGTCTAACAGAAAGATCCTTACCAGTCTGACCAACATAAGATTTATCAGTTTCCACAAGGGACTTTATAGATGCAACCAAGTGAATTTTCTGGTGAATTCCTCATTAAAATATTCTTTATAGTATTATTGTTGATAAAGGCAACATTTACAGTAAAGGAGTTCAGCAACATGGGAAGCAAAGTGAAATTATCATTAAAAGGGAGAACTAAAAGGCTCTTGGTGTCAATGGGAGGTTTGGGCTCAACACTATAAAATGATTTCTTTGCTAACTTAAGGGAATTATCAATGAAACGTCTAGGGTACTTTAACTTAGTTCCAATAGAATATATCTTCCCAAACTCATCATCAATAAACTCTGGACTGCAAATACGTAATGCCCTTAGGAACCTAGATTGAAATGATGATAATTTAACTCAGTCATGTTGAGATGAGTAATAATGGATATATGAGCATACATTGGTGGGTTTTCTGTATATGCTAAACTTAAACTTGTTTCCTTGTTTAGTATATACAGAAAACCCACCAATGTATGCTCATATATCCATTAGTACTCATCTCAACATGACAGAGTTAAATTATCAACATTTCAATCTATTTTCCTAAGGCATTACGTATTTGCAGTCCAGAGTTTATTGATGATGAGTTTGAGAAGATATATTCTATTGGATCTAAGTTAAAGTACCCCAGATCTCTCATTGATAAATCCCTTAAGTTAGCAAAGAAATCATTTTATAGAGTTGAGCCCAAACCTCCCATTGACACCAAGAACCTTTTAGTTCTCCCTTTTAATAATAATTTCACTTTGCTTCCCATGTTCTTAAATCCTTTAATGTAAATGTTGCCTTTAGGAACAATAATACTATGAAGAATATCTTAATGAGGAATTCACCAGAAAATTCTCTTGGTTGCATCTATAAAGTCCCTTGTGGAAACTATGATAAATTTTATGTTGGTCAGACTGGTAAGGATCTTTCTGTTAGACTTAAGCAACATAAATATAGTATAAGAACGGGACAAGAATCAAATGCCTTCTTTAATCATGTTAAAAACTATGATCATTGTATTGACTGGAGTAACGCCATCTCAGTTGTTAACTCTAACTCTATTACCAAGAGAAATATCATTGAATCTTCTATTATTAAATACACAAAAAATTATAATCTTAATATTAGTTATGGTCTGTGCAAATTAGATAACTTTATTGTTGATAAGATTTGTAAAATGATAAGTTTATGAACGATCGTTGTATGTTTTGGACAATCACATGTTTACCAAATGGCGTCCTAGCCTCGTCTCTTCGAAGTATATCAACTGACTTTTATTTCTCTCTTGTGTCTCCCCTGATGATGTGATTATTACACGAAAGTGCACTTGGGAACTTTTCGTGTTTCATTTTCCCCGTGGACTCAGGAATATTTTGATCACGCGCAAAATAGTGATCCTTTCCAATATATATATATATATATATATATATATATATATATATATATATATATATATATATATATATATATATATATATATATATATATATATATATATATATATATATATATAATGGATTTTTATATAGCATTTATGGATCTGGAGAAGGTATATGATAGAGTTGATAGAGATGCTCTGTGGAAGGTATTAAGAATATATGGTGTGGGAGGCAAGTTGTTAGAAGCAGTGAAAAGTTTTTATCGAGGATGTAAGGCATGTGTACGTGTAGGAAGGGAGGAAAATGATTGGTTCTCAGTGAATGTAGGTGTGCGTCAGGGGTGTGTGATGTCTCCATGGTTCTTTTATTTGTTTATGGATGGGGTTGTTAGGGAGGTGAATGCAAGAGTTTTGGAAAGAGGGGCAAGTATGCAGTCTGTTGTGGTTGAGAGAGCTTGGGAAGTGAGTCAGTTGTTGTTCGCTGATGATACAGCACTGGTGGCTGATTCATGTGAGAAACTGCAGAAGCTGGTGACTGAGTTTGGTAAAGTGTGTGAAAGAAGAAAGTTGAGAGTAAATGTGAATAAGAGCAAGGTTATTAGGTACAGTAGGGTTGAGGGTCAGGTCAATTGGGAGGTAAGTTTGAATGGAGAAAAACTGGAGGAAGTAAAGTGTTTTAGGTATCTGGGAGTGGATCTGGCAGCGGATGGAACCATGGAAGCGGAAGTGAATCATAGGGTGGGGGAGAGGGCAAAAAATATGGGAGCCTTGAAGAATGTTTGGAAGTCGAGAACTTTATCTTGGAAAGCAAAAATGGGTATGTTTGAAGGAATATTGTTTCCAAAAATGTTGTATGGTTGCGAGGCATGGGGTATGGATAGAGTTGTGCGCAGGTGGGTGGATGTGCTGGAAATGAGATGTCTGAGGACTATATGTGGTGTGAGGTGGTTTGATCGAGTAAGTAATGTAAGAGTAAGAGAGATGTGTGGAAATAAAAAGAGCGTGGTTGAGAGAGCAGAAGAGGGTGTTTTGAAATGGCTTGGTCACATGGAGAGAATGAGTGAGGAAAGATTGACCAAGAGGATATATGTGTCGGAGGTGTAGGGAACGAGGAGAAGTGGGAGATCAAATTGGCGGTGGAAGAATGGAGTGAAAAAGATGTCTAGTGATCGGGGCCTGAACATGCAGGAGGGTAAAAGGCGTGCAAGGAATAGAGTGAATTGGATCGATATGGTATACCGTGGTCGACGTGTTGTCAATGGATTGAACCAGGGCATATGAAGCGTCTGGGGTAACCATGGAAAGTTCCGTGTGGCCTGGATGTGGAAAGGGAGCTGTGGTTTCGGTGCATTATTACATGACAGCTCGAGACTGAGTGTGAACGAATGGGGCCTTTGTTGTCTTTTCCTAGCGGCTACCTCGCACACATTCGGGGGGAGGGGGATGTCATTCCATGTGTGGTTAGGTGGTGATGGGAATAAATAAAGGCAGACAGTATTGATTATATACTTGTGTATATATGTATATGTCTATGTGTGTATATATATGGGTACATTGAGATGTATGGGTATGTATATTTGCGTGTGTGGACGTGTATGTATATACCTGTGTATGTGTATATACATGTGTATATACGTATATATATATATATATATATATATATATATATATATATATATATATATATATATATATATATATATATATATATATATATATATATATATATATATATATATATATATATATATATATATATATATATATATATATATGTATATACGTATATATATATGTATATACATGTGTATGTTCGTCTGTTTCCTTGCGCTACCTCGGTAACGCGGGAGACAGCGACAAGGCAAAATAAAAAATAAAAATAATATATATATATATATATATATATATATATATATATATATATATATATATATATATATATATATATATATATATATATATATATATATATATATATATATATATATATATGCAGTAAATTAACTTCATCATGAAGAGGTACATTCACAATCACCACTGGATAAAGAAAATTAGAACAGTAAGTACTTTCGTGTTGCTGAAGTTTTTCCTGAAACAGACTTAGAAAGGCCATATCCGCTTAGATCCAGACTCTAGATGTCATGTGTTATGCACCAAAACGATGGCTCCTAATCCCATTGTAGGCCGTACATCTCTTTCCTTGGTTCACGCAAAACTTCTCGCATGTCCTGGACTATTCTATCATCATCACGTCGATCCCAAAATACCGCATCGTTCAATTTTAATCCATCCATTGCACGCCTTTCACCCTTCTGTTTGTTTAGGCTCTGATGCTCAAATTTTTTTCATTCCATCCCTCTATCCTCAACTTGATGTCCTATTCTCCGTGTTCCCTTCCACCTCTGACATATATATCCTTATTTTCAACCTTTCCTCTCTCATTCTTTCCATATGTCTCGTCCATATTGGCATAACCTCTTCAGCTCTCTTTCTAGCTATGCTCATTTTATATCCGCAAGTCTCTCTCAACCTTTCATTACTTATTCGATCAAACAACCTCTTTCCACACAGCTTCCTCAAATATTTCACTTCCAAAACATGTACCTTCCTCCACACAGCCTTATCTATAAACCTTGCTTCACAGCCATATGATATTGTTGAGATTACTATAACTTCAAACATACCTATCTATGCTCTTCCACATAACTTTCTCTCTTTCCACACGTCATTCAGCGCTCCATGAACCTTCATACCCTCACACCCATCAGTTGAATCACCCACTTTCATTTTTCCATTCGCTGCCATGATCAATCCCACGTAATCAAAACACTTTACTTCCTCTAAGTTTTCTCCATTCAAACTCATACCACAACTAACCTGTCCCTAAATCCTGCTTAACCTTCTAACATTGCTTTTATTGAAATCTACGCACAAGGGTAAAGCTCTTTTCACACATTCTTTCAAAATCAATTACCAACTTTTGCATTTTCTCACAAGAATCAGCCACCAGTGTTGTATCTTCAGCAAACAACAACTGACTCACTTCACAGGCCGTCTCTTCCCAACCAACTGCTTCCTCGCTCTTCTTTCCAATACACTTACGTTTACCTCCTGCAACATCCCAACCAAAAATAAACCAGACCACCATGGTTACATCACACTTCCTTTTCGTAGACCAACCTTCAAATGGAATCATTCACTCCCCTCTCTTTCTACTCATCCACAAGCATTAAGCCCTTGATAAAATGTTCTCATTGCTTCTTGCAGCTTTCCTCCCACATCGTACATTCTTAAAACCTTCCATAAGGCATTGCTGTCAAGCCTATCATATGTTTTCTTTAGATCCATTAATGCCTCATACAAAAGCAATCTGTTTTTCTAAGTATTTCCCACACACATTCTTTAGAGTAAACACCTGATCCACACATCCTCTACCACTTCCGACACCACACTGCTCCTCCCCAGTCTGATTCTCTGTAGCTGCCTTCATCCTCTTAATCACTACCTCTACTTTACAACTTACCAGGTACATTAACTTTGTCCCCCTTGCCTCTACACTGTGGCACTGTATATGCATTCTGTTGATCCTAAGACACCTCACTTCGATAAACACATACAATTATATTCCTTGACAACCTAAATGCCTACCACTCCTCAACTAACCCCCCCTCCTCACCTTTTGCTTCATTCACTCTCAGGTTTTGCCATTCTACGCTTAAACTTTCTTGGTATTTCTTCACGCAAGTTTCTTTTCCAAGCTCACTCACTTTCATCGCATTCTACTCACAACGCTGTCTCCCCTTTTCCAATACCTCTTTAAACATTCACCCTCGCCTACATAAGATAGTGATGAGACATCCCAGTAGCTGTCTCTCTCAGCAGCTCTCAAACATTTGCCTCCCATGATCTTTTGCTTCATGGTCAAGTGCATAATAAGCACTGATAATTAATCATCTATTTCTCACCATCTACTTTTATTTTCAGTTTTCACCCACATCTGTTTAGAATTTAGTTCTTTACGATCTTTCACACACTCCCATAACTCCGCTTTAGGAGTAGTGCCATTTCCTTTGCTCTTGTCCTCTTACCAACCCCTGACTTCACTCCTAATATATTTTCAAACCAATTTTTCCTTTTATCTTTGAACTTATTTCACTTAGAGCCAGATTATCCAGGTTTTATTTCCCCGAACATACTACCTATCCCTCGTTTCTTCCCATCCTGGTTATGTCCACACTTTGTTTTGATACTTCATCCTGAGTCTTCGAGGAGGATGAGTATTCCCTGCTTGGCTACCTTTGTTCCGTCTATTAGAAATAGAAATACAATATATAGAATCAAATCAAGTAATGCAACTCAATCACCGCGTCCCGTGTTAGCGAAGTAGCGCCAGAAACAGACGAAGATAGTCCGCATCCGCTCTTACCAGATCTCTACCTGTCATGTGTAATGAACCTAAACCACAGTTCCCTATCCACAGCCAGGCTCCACAAACCTTTCTATGATTTATCGTGGACGCTATATATGCCCTGGTTCAGTCCAGTGACAGCACGTTAACCCCATTATACCATATTGTTCCAATTAACTCCATTTTGTGAACGCCTTTTACTCTCCTGCATGATCAGGCCCCAGTTGCTCAAACTTGTTTTCACTCCAACGATTCATCTCCAGTTTGGTTTTCCCATTCTCCTTATCCCTTCGCTTTAGGCACATATATCCTTTTTGTCTTCCTTCCCTCGCGCATTCTCTACATAAGTCCAAACCATTTCTGGACACGCTCTTCTTCTTCTCAAATATACTCATATCATTACCATACATCTCTCTTACCCTTCCATTACTTACAAGATCAAACCCCCTACGAAACATACTGTCCTCATTCATTTCATTTCCAACAAATCCACACTCCTACTATTCCTTCAACCATATCCATTTTTGCCCTCCCAGATAACGTTCTATCTTTCCACACATTCTTTTTAGCTGTCAGAATCTCCCCCCCCTCCCCCACACCTTCCCCCACACACACGCACACACATACACACACACACACACACACACACACACACACACCCACCCCATCCAACGACTCACTTCCGTTTCCATTGTTCCATTCACTGCCACATCCACTCCCAGGTATGTATAACAATTCATCTCCAACTCTTCTCCTTTCAGACTCACACCCTCGCTAAACCGACCATCAACCCAGCTAAATCTAATAGCCTTGCTTTTATTCATATTTACTCTCAACTTTCGACTTTTACACACTCTTCCAAACTCAGTCACCAACTGTTGTAGTTTATCACTTAAATCAGCCATCACCATCAGTGCCGTAACATTAGCAAATAACAACTGGCTCACTTTCCAGGACCTTTCATCCCCTATAGACTGCACACTCTCCCCACTCTCCAAGACTCTTGCATTCACCTCCTCACCACCCCATCCATATGTAGATTGAACGCCAATGGTGACATCATACTCCCCTGCCGTAGACCAGCATTTACACGGAACTATTCATTCTCCTCTCTTCCTACTTGTACATATGCCTTACATCAATGATAAAAACTTACTGATTCTAGCAACTTTCCTCCCACACCGTATATTCTTAAGATCGTCCACAAAGCATATCTATCAACCCCATCATATTCTTTCTGCAGATCCATAAATGCCCTCTGGATCGTTAAATTCTTCATAAAAATTTATCTGTTTTTGAATATTTCTCACACACATTCTGTAAGGCAAACACCTGATCCACATATCCCATGCCACTTCCGAAACCACACTGCTCCCCAATGTAATACTCTGTACCTTTCCATCCAACTTATCAGGTATATTGAACAAACTTATGCCTCTGTAGTTTGAGCATCCAACTTTATCATCCTTGCCCTTATACAATGGCACTATACATGTATTTCGTCAGCCCTTAGGCACCCCATCATGATCCATACAAACCCTGAAAATCCTTACCAGTCAGTCAACAATACAGTCACCCCTTTCCTTAACTGATTCAACCGAAACACCATTCACTCCCGTCGACCTGCCAGATTTTATCTCAAGTAAGGCTTTCACCATCTCTACTCTCTTTACCAAAACGGTCTCCATAACTCTATCACTTGGCACACTATCCCGACACTTCTAACAGTCCTCCGACATAATCACTCCACCTCCTCCTCCTCACTTCATCACTACCTGTTATCAGTTTCCCTTTTACCCTTTGACTGATATCCCTTTTTGTTCTTTTGTTTCCTACAATTATTTACTTACTTTCAAAACATTTTATTCTCCTTAAAGTTTACTGTTACTCGCTCACCCTAACTTTGATTTGCCCTTTTTTAACACCTGTACCTTCCTCTTCTCCGCCTACTGCTTTCTCTTATACGTCTCCCAGTCATTTGCACACATTTCCTATAAGGACCACGTAAACTTCCCCTTCTCCTCCCTTATTTTGTTTCACTGACCAAAAGAAGGAACAGAAGAAGGAGTCAGGCAGAGTGATCATCTTCTCGAAGGCTCAGGCTGGGTTTTTAAATATGTGAGGATATAACCAAGATAAGAAGAATGGACAGATATGTATGCTCACTTTTTTATCATGGTGAAGATGTACTTGACAGGTTGGTGATGAATGGCTGAATGCAACATGTCCGAATAACATTGTTGTATTGCTAATAATTACCAGATAATGTGAATGGAAACTAATATATTATCTCAAATTTCTTCCTCAGATATATGTTATGTCAGTTAATAATGCTAACGAGTAAAGAGATTGTGATGTAATGTGTTGATAAGTCTAAATTGAATAACAACGCTTCTTCATTTGTAACTTTTCACATATTTCAGTGCAAACTGGAACAAATTGCACTAAACATAAGAAAAAATATATAATTATCGTTTCTGTAAGACCAGAATCTAATCAAAATATGGAATTAGTGAAACACGTTATTTGTGAAACGTTACGGGGAGGTACAGCCATTGTCACATGGAGGGAATACAGTTCCAGCTGATCCTCATCGCAGCATTTTTTGGAAATAGCTTAATACGCCTTATTCTTTTTAGTTGATGATAGTCATCATTTTTATGTCTCTTTGTAATATTTTGCTTCATGCTTCTCGACTATTTCCATTCCTTACTAGATATCTATCTTGTTTTTCCCATATCCTCCTTTCTTTCTTGCGTTATCTGGGAGATACCGATATCCGCACGACTGTTCCTTATCTACTTCTTTATGAAGACATCATGTATGACTGTCATGATATTCATCAGTCTTATCAATACAGATGGGCAAAAGAACATGTGTAGTTTTATTTGATTTACCGTCGTCCACAGAACAGACTTACAGAATAGGCTACTTGCTAAACAGCAAACAATTTACATTCACACCATTTCATCATCTGAGTCTATAAGAATAATGAATTGACCAAGCAAATGTTCGAGAGCCGTATCTCTGGCACGGTAGTTAGTATCAATTTTCCTTTCATGGCTCATAACCTTTTGCCAGTGTTGTGGTGTAACATGATGAATTGCTTCTTCTGTTATTCTTTCAACGTTTTTCAAAGACTGATCGCCATTAGAATTCCTCTTTTGATTTCTGTCATTACTTGGGCGGCTCAGGTTGAGCCCAGATGAGTCAGATGGATTAAACATGCAGTGATAGGGTGGTAGTAGCAGCACTTTGTGGCTGTAGCGGCTATTTGATCTGTTTTATGCATTTGATTTTGTTTATAACACTTGCAGATCTCGAGCAGTTCCAGTTTTGTAACAGAAGTATCATGATCAATTTATTTGACTCTAACCACTGAATTATTTGGTATTTTTTGTGGCTGATTATTGGAATTTTGTTTAATATTTTGGAATGATATGAAAGATTATCTATAATGATGAGTGGCTGTTCTTTTTTTGCACTTCCCCGTAACATTTCACAAATAACGAGTTTCATTAATTCCATGTTTTGAGTACATTCTGATCTTCAAAAACATTTTATGATTGCATGTTTCTTCTTAATTTTAGTGAAATTTGTCCCAATTTACGTTAAGATACGTGAAAAGTTACAAATGTAGTAGTGTGCATCCGAAAACAAGCTTAGATCGTTGATATCGGCGACTGTTGTTATTCAATTTAGACTTACCAACACATTACTTCATAGTCTCTCTACTCATTACCATTAGTAATTGACATAACATACATCTGATGAAGGAATGTGAGATAGTAGTTTCGGTTCACATTACCTGGTAATTATCTGCAATACAAAGGTGTTATTCGAACATGTTGCATTCAGCACCTGTTGCGCCTGTCAAGTGCATTTTCACCTCGATAAAGAAAACTGAGTATAGTATGATTGAGGAAAATAATCTGGATGTTCTATCTCTGAAGGAAACAAAGCTCAAGGGTAAAGGGGAAAATCATGGGATTAAATTCAGAGGTTGGTGAGTGGACAAAAGCTAAGGAACGAGCAACACTACTCCTGAAACAGGAATTGTGGGAGTGTGTGATACAGTATAAGGAAGTAAATAATGAATTGATGCAGGTAGCGAGATATGGATGATTAATTGTGCTTATGCGGCTGAACATTACAAGAAAGATCATGAAAGGCAGGCGTTTTGGGAACAGCTGAGTGAGTGTGTCAGCAGTTTTGGTGCGTCAGACCGGGTATTAGTGATGGGTGAAAGTAAGTAATGTGGCAGTTGAGGGTATTATTGGTGTACATGGGGGCATTCAGTGATATGAATGGAAATGGTGAAGAGCTTGTGGATTTGTGTTTTGAAAAAAAGGACTAATGGGTGGGAATATCTGGTTCAAAAAGAGAGATTTACACAAATATACGTATGTGAGTAGGAGAGACGGTGAACGGGCATTATGAAATTACGTGTTCTTTGATAGACCTATGAAATAAAGAGTTTTGGATGTAAATGTGCTGAAAGGGGCAGTTGGTGTGATGTGATCACTATCTTGTGGAGGCAAGGGTAAAAATTTGTAGAGATTTTCAAAAAAGAAGAAAATATTTCGGAGAGAACAGAGGTGAGAGTAAGTGAGCTTGAAGAATAGATTTGAGTAGAGAAATACCAGCAGAGATTGAATGTAGGATGGAAAAAAAAAGTTAGAGTAAATGAAATGAATGAAATGGCTGAGGAATGGGAGGTATTTAGGGAGGAGTGATGGCATGTGCAGAAGATGAGTAGGGAAGGTGACAGGTGGGCAGATTAAAAAGAGTAGCGAGTGGTGGGATGAAGTAGAAAAGTTGGTAGTGAGGGAAAAGACTGGCGTTTGGGCGTTATTTACAAGGAACAGATGATTTGTAGATATGAAAAAAAAAAGCGGCAGGGGTTGAAGAAAGAGGGCAAATGAGAGTTGTAGTGAGGGAGTATCATTAGGCTTTAGGGAGAATAAAAAGATGTTTTGAAAGGAGGTAGATAATGTGCGAAAGATAAAAGAACAAATGGGAATAACAGGTAGTGATGAAGTGAGGAGGATATTGGGGTGAAAATTTTGAAGGACTGTTAAATGCATATGATGACAGAGTGACAGATATAGGGATTTTGGTTGAGGTGGTATGCAAAGTGAAAGAGTCAGAGAGAGTGGTTTGGTGAAGAAAGAAGAGATGGTGAAAGCCTTGCAAAAGATGAAATGCGGCAAGGCTGTGGGAGTCGATGGTATTGCAGTCGATTTTATTAAGAAAGGGGGTGACTGTGTTGTTGATTGGTTGGTAAGGGTATTCAGTGTATGTATGGATCATGATGAAGTGCCTGAGGATTGGCGGAATGCATATATAGAGTGCCTCTGTATAAAGGCAAAGGTGATGACGGTGTGTGTTAGAACTACAGAGGCATATGTCTGCTGCGCATACTTGGAAAATTATATGGAAAGGTTTTGATTCAGGGGATGAAGGCATGACCAGATCATCAGATTGAGTAGGAGCAGTGTGGTTTCACAAGTAGTAGAGGATATGTGGATGAAGTGTTTGCTTTGAGGAATGTATGTGAAAAATACTTTAAAAGAACAGATGGATTTTTATGTGGTATTATGGAACTGAAGAAGGCATATGATAGGGTTGATATAAATGCTTTATGGAAGGACTTGCGAGAATATGGTGTGGTAGGTAAGCTTCTAGAAACAGTGAGAAGCTTATATCAATTAAGGCGTCCGTAAGAGTGGGAAGACAGTAGAGTGAATGGTTCCCAGTGAGGGTCGGCCCGAGGCAGGAGTCTGTGAAGTCACCATGATTATTGAATTTGTTTATGGATGGGGTGGTGAGGAAGGTAAGTGCAAGATTCTTGGAGAAATGGGTGAGTGTGCAGTCAGTTGAGGATGAGAGGGCCTGAGAAGTGAGTCAGTTGATTTTTACAGATGATTATAGCACTGGTGGCTGTTTTGAGTGAGAAACTGCAAAGATTGGTGACTGAGTTTGGGAGAATGTATGGAAGGAGAAAATTGGGAGTAAATATGGACAAAAGCAAGGGTTTTATGTTCAGCAGGGTTGAGGTACAGGTTAGCTGGGTTGTAGGTTTGAATAAAGAAATTTTCGAGGAAGTGAAACGTTTTACATATTTTGAAGTGGACTTGGCAGCAAAAGGAACCATAGATGTGGAAGTGAGTCATAGGGCTGGGGAGTGGGTGACAGTTCTTGGGGGCGTTGAAAAATGTTTAGAAAGATAGAACGTTATCTCGGAGAAGACAAATGGGTACGTTTGAAGGAATAGTATTTCCAACAACATAGTATGGTCGCGAGGCATGGGCTATAGATAAGGTTGTGCAAAGGAGGGTACTTGTGTTGGAAATGAAATGTTTGGGTATAACATGTTGTGTGAGTTGGTTTTATTGATTAAGTAATGAAGTGATAGGAGATACATTTGATAACAAAAAGGCCTTGGTTTACATAAGTTTACATGAGAAAGACAGACAGCAGGAGGCCAGATTAGCCTACGACTGGGTTGCCTGGTAAAAAAAAAAAAAAATGAAATAGAAACAAAAACTTGAGAAATTTTCATTCAGCTTAGAGGTTTTTTTAGGTGTCACCGACTCCCCGCTGCTGCACTTTAGCCTTCTAGTTACCGCTGTCGTTTATACAGTTTATTTCTGGCGTTTTTCTCAGAGTATACCTGAATTTATAGAATATTTGTCTGAACGACTTTTGAAGGTATCTATACTCTTAGCATTTACTTCGCCTGGCGATAATCTATTCCAGTGTTGACCATACCTTAGGAAAAGAAGCATTTTTCCACGTATGTACTACACATTTTAGCTCTGATTTTTATTCCTTTTACCCTAGGAATCATATTTTCTTGTATTTCGAATTGACGTTCGTGATTTACTTTATCGAATTTGTTCAGAATTTTGAACACATAGATTAACTCGCCTCGAGGTATGTTTTTTTTTTCTTTTTTTTAGGGAGAAGAGATCCAATCGTTTTAGCTTCTCTTTGTATGCCAGATTTCTAAGGATGGAATTAATTTTGTCGCGTCTTTGTACTTGCTCCAACTTCTCTTAGTTTTCATAGTTTGGGGAACAAAACTGGGCTTCATATTCAAGGTGTGGTCTTACTAGAGAATTATAAAGTGTGAGAATAGTTTTTGGTTTCTTGTAATCTATGTTCCTGTCTATGAAACATAGAATTTGTTGCCCTTTCTACTTGCGACTTGACACTGTTTAGTGTATTCCAGATTGTTGCTAATGACAACTCCAAGGTCGTTTCAGAATAGTTTGTAGTCGTACCTAATATTCTTGTCTCCAAAGTGCATAACTTCAAACATGTCCACATAATATTTGATTTACCGTCTGACCACTCTGCTAGTAAGTTAAGATCTCTTTGAGTCATATCGCAGTTCGGCCTGTTTGCAGCTCTACTCTCTAGTAAAGTATCGTCAGCAAATTTGGAGATCTTAGTTATGAGACCGAGCTTTATGTCAATAATGTATATTATGAAAAGAAATGGGCCCAGGACCGGATCTCAATAGCACAATGCTCGTTACGTCAAGTCAATCTGAGGCTTCGCCGTTTAATACTACACGCTGCTTTCTTCCGGTAAGCCAGTACAGAGTTCTTCACCGATTCCGTGTGTTTTGAGTTTATTTAAAAGTCTCTTGTGAGATACTTTATCGAAAGCTTATGGGAAATCTAAATACACTACATTAGATGGTAATTTTTTGTCCCAATTCTGATAAATAGCATTAAAAATATTCAGCAAATTCGTCAGGCAGGATCATCTATTGCGGAAAGTCCCATAGAATTTGGTGTTCTAGAAACGTGGCAATTCTATCTCGCAATATTTTCCATCATTTTACCTAACACTGACGTAAGGCTAATTAGGTGGTAATTCAAGGCACACTTTTTGTCTCCTTTTTTATATTTAGGAGTAACATTTGCTAGTTTCCAGTCAGTTGGCACCTGAACATACGATAGAGATTTCTTGAATGTTTTTGTCATGGGGTTTATCAGCTGTCTCCTGACCTTTAGATTCCTTGAAACTTAGTTATCTGGGCCGTGGGATTTGTTAGGATTTAATTTGTCCATGTATTAAAGTACTTCAAAGTTCTTTATTTCTCAAGCCTTCAACTCTTCTTCATCAGAACCTCGAAACATTTTCATTGGTTAAGAGTTTCGACATTTTTCTTCAATTGTGAATACGGACTTAAGAGAATAATCTAGTATGGTAGCCATTTCCTTGTCATCAGTAGTTAGCGTGTCATATTCGTTTCGTAATGATAAAATTCCTTCATTTACTATCTTCTTTTGTCATACATATTTCAAGAATTACTGAAGATTATTCTCAATTTTCAAGGCTATTCTTTTATTTTCCACGCATTTACTCTGTTTTCTTACCTTACTTACACTTTCTTCGAATTTTATTTATTCCTGGAGAAGAGGATATGTTGAAATGGCTTGGAAATATGAAGAGAATGAGTAAGGAAAGGTTGACAAAAAGAATATATGTGTAAGAAGTAGAGGGAACAAGAACCTGGGGAACAAATTGGATACAGAAGTATGCAATAAAAAAGATGCAAGCAACAAGGGCCTGCACAAGCAGGAGAAGGAAAGTCATGCACTGAATAGAGTGAATTGTCATGATCTGGTATAATGGCGTCAACTTGCTGTCAATGGACTGAACCCAGAAATGTAAACCGTCTTCAGTAAACCATGGACAGGTTTTTGGGCCTGGATATGGATAGGGAACTGTGTTTTCGGTGGAATACACCTAACACCCCGTGTATAGGTATGACACGAGGAGGCCATTCTTCCTGTGTTTTCTACCTGAGTCAATCTCGTTGACGGAATACGCAGCAAAGCTGTCTCCTGAAGAGCAAGGTCACGCCAGGGAAGTATGAATACGTACATTTGGAATTATATATATATATATATATATATATATATATATATATATATATATATATATATATATATATATATATATATATATATATATATATATATATATATATATATATATTATTTTTTATCTTTTTATCATACTTTGTCGCTGTCTCCCGCGTTTGCGAGGTAGCGCAAGGAAACAGACGAAAGAAATGGCCCAACCCACCCCCATACACATGTATATACATACGTCCACACACGCAAATATACATACCTACACAGCCTTCCATGGTTTACCCCACACGCTTCACATGCCTTGATTCAATCCACTGACAGCACGTCAACCCCGGTATACCACATCGCTCCAATTCACTCTATTCCTTGCCCTCCTTTCACCCTCCTGCATGTTCAGGCCCCGATCACACAAAATCTTTTTCATTCCATCTTTCCACCTCCAATTTGGTCTCCCTCTTCTCCTCGTTCCCTCCACCTCCGACACATATATCCTCTTGGTCAATCTTTCCTCACTCATTCTCTCCATGTGCCCAAACCACTTCAAAACACTCTCTTCTGCTCTCTCAACCACGCTCTTTTTATTTCCACACATCTCTCTTACCCTTACGTTACTCACTCGATCAAACCACCTCACACCACACAATGTCCTCAAACATCTCATTTCCAGCACATCCATCCTCCTTCGCACAACTCTATCCATAGCCCACGCCTCGCAACCATACAACATTGTTGGAACCACTATTCCTTCAAACATACCCATTTTTGCCTTCCGAGATAATGTTCTCGACTTCCACACATTCTTCAAGGCCCCCAGAATTTTCGCCCCCTCCCCCACCCTATGCTTCACTTCCGCTTCCATGGTTCCATCCGCTGCCAGATCCACCCCCAGATATCTAAAACACTTCACTTCCTCCAGTTTTTCTCCATTCAAACTCACCTCCCAATTGACTTGACCCTCAACCCTATTGTACCTAATAACCTTGCTCTTATTCACATTTACTCTTAACTTTCTTCTTCCACACACTTTACCAAAGTCAGTCACCAGCTTCTGCAGTTTCTCACATGAATCAGCCACCAGCGCTGTATCATCAGCGAACAACAACTGACTCACTTCCCAAGCTTTCTCATCCCCAACAGACTTCATACTTGCCCCTCTTTCCAAAACTCTTGCATTTACCTCCCTAACAACCCGATCCATAAACAAATTAAACAACCATGGAGACATCACACACCCCTGCCGCAAACCTACATTCACTGAGAACCAATATATATATATATATATATATATATATATATATATATATATATATATATATATATATATATATATATATATATATATATATATATATATATATATATATATATATATATATATATATATATATATATATATATATATATATATATTTATATATATATATATATATATATATATATATATATATATATATATATATATATATATATATATATATATATATATATATATATATATATATATATATATATATATATATATATATATATATATATATATATATATATATATATATATATATATATATAGAGAGAGAGAGAGAGAGAGAGAGAGAGAGAGTATCATTAAATTTTAGGGAGAATAAAAAGATGTTCTGGAAGGAGGTAAATAAAGTGCGTAAGACAAGGGAGCAAATGGGAACTTCAGTGAAGGGCGCAAATGGGGGGGTGATAACAAGTAGTGGTGATGTGAGAAGGTTTGAAGGTTTGTTGAATGTGTTTGATGATAGAGTGGCAGATATAGGGTGTTTTGGTCGAGGTGGTGTGCAAATGAGAGGGTTAGGGAATATGATCTGGAAAACAGAGAAGAGGTAGTAAAAGCTTTGCAGAAGATAAAAGCCGGAGAGGCAGCAGGTTTGGATGGTAGTGCAGTGGAATTTATCAAAAAAGGGGGTGACTGTATTATTGACTGGTTGGTAAGGTTATTTAATGTATGTATGACTCATGGTGAGGTGCCTGAGGATTGGCGGAATGCGTGCATAGTGCCATTGTACAAAGGCAAAGGGGATAAGAGTGAGTGCTCAAATTACAGAGGTATAAGTTTGTTGAGCATTCCTGGTAAATTATATGGTAGGGTATTGATTGAGAGGGTGAAGGTATGTACAGAGCATCAGATTGGGGAGGAGCAGTGTGGTTTCAGAAGTGGTAGAGGATGTGTGGCTCAGGTGTTTGCTTTGAAGAATGTATGTGAGAAATACTTAGAAAAGCAAATGGATTTGTATGTAGCATTTATGGATATGGAGAAGGCATATGATAGAGTTGATGGAGATGCTCTGTGGAAGGTATTAAGAATATATGGTGTGGGAGGCAAGTTGTTAGAAGCAGTGAAAAGTTTTCATCGAGGATGTAAGGCATGTGTACGTGTAGGAAGAGAGGAAAGTGATTGGTTCTCAGTGAATGTAGGTTTGCGGCAGGGGTGTGTGATGTCTCCATGGTTGTTTAATTTGTTTATGGATGGGGTTGTTAGGGAGGTGAATGCAAGAGTTTTGGAAAGAGGGGCAAGTATGAAGTCTGATGGGGATGAGAGAGATTGGGAAGTGAGTCAGTTGTTGTTCGCTGATGATACAGCGCTGGTGGCTGATTCATGTGAGAAACTGCAGAAGCTGGTGACTGAGTTTGGTAAAGTGTGTGAAAGAAGAAAGTTAAGAGTAAATGTAAATAAGAGCAAGGTTATTAGGTACAGTGGTGTTGAGGGTCAAGTCAATTGGGAGGTAAGTTTGAATGGAGAAAAACTGGAGGAAGTAAAGTATTTTAGATATATGGGAGTGGATCTGGCAGCGAATGGAACCATCGAAGCGGAAGTGGATCATAGGGTGGGGGAGGGGGCGAAAATCCTGGGAGCCTTGAAGAATGTGTGGAACTCGAGAACATTATCTCGCAAAGCAAAAATGGGTATGTTTGAAGGAATAGTGGTTCCAACAATGTTGTATGGTTGCGAGGCGTGGGCTATGGATAGAGTTGTTCGCAGGAGGGTGGATGTGCTGGAAATGAGATGTTTGAGGACAATGTGTGGTGTGAGGTGGTTTAATCGAGTGAGTAACGTAAGGGTAAGAGAGATGTGTGGAAATAAAAAGAGCGTGGTTGAGAGAGCAGAAGAGGGTGTTTTGAAATGGTTTGGGCACATGGAGAGAATGAGTGAGGAAAGATTGACCAAGAGGATATATGTGTTGGAGGTGGAGGGAACGAGGAGAAGTGGGAGACCAAATTGGAGGTGGAAAGATGGAGTGAAAAAGATTCTGTGTGATCGGGGCCTGAACATGCAGGAGGGTGAAAGGAGGGCAAGGAATAGAGTGAATTGGATCGATGTGGTATACCGGGGTTGGCGTGCTGTCAGTGGATTGAATCAGGGCATGTGACGCGTCTGGGGTAAACCATGGAAAGCTGTGTAGGTATGTACATTTGCCTGTGTGGACGTATGTATATACATGTGTATGGGGGTGGGTTGGGCCATTTCTTTCGTCTGTTTCCTTGCGCTACCTCGCAAACGCGGGAGACAGCGACCAAGCAAAAAAAAAAAATATATAATATATATATATATATATATATATATATATATATATATATATATATATTTTTTTTTTTTTTTTTTTTTTATACTTTGTTTATATATGTTTATATTCTTGGGAATAGGGGAAAAATAATACTTCCCACGCATTCCTCACGTGTCGTAAAAGGCGACTAAATTGGAGTGGAGAACGGGACGGGAAACCCTCCCCTACTTGTATTTTAACTTTTACAAAGGGGAAACAGAAGGAGTCACGCGGGGAGTACCTATCCTCCTTGATGGCTCAGGCTGGGGTGCCTAAATATGTGTGAATGTAACAAAGATAAGAAAAAAACTAGAGATAGGTAAAATGTTTGAGGAAAGAAACTGGATTCTTTAGCACTAAGTGAAACGAAGCTCAAGGGTAAAGGGGAAGAGTGGTTTCAGAGTATCTTGGGAGTAAAGTCAGGAGTAAGTAAGAGGACAAGAGCGAGGGAAGGAGTAGCACTACTCCTGAAACAGGATTCGTGGGAGTATGTGATAGAGTGTTAGAAAGTAAACTCTAGATTGATATGGGTAAAACTGAAAGTGGATGGAGAGAGATGGGTGATTATTATTCCTTATGCACCTGGACGTGAGAAGTAAGATCATGAGATGCAAGCGTTTTGGAGCAGCTGAGTGAGTGTGTTAGTAATTTTGATGCAAAAGACCGGTTATAGTGATGGGTGATTTAATGCAAAGGTGAGTAATGTGGCTGTTGAGGGAGTAATTGGTGTACATGGGATGTTATGTGTTGTAAATGGAAATGGTGAAGAGCTTGTAGATTTATGTGCTGAAAAAAGACTGGTGATTGGGAATACCTGGTTTGAAAAGAGAGATATACATAAGTATACGTATGTTAGTATGAGAGATGGCCAGAGAGAGTTATTGGATTACGCGATAATTGATAAGCACACACAACAGAGACTTTTGGATGTTAATATGCTGAGAGGTGCAACTGGAGGGATGTCTGATCATTATCATGTGGAAGCGAAGGTGAAGATTTGTAGAGGTGCTCAAAAAAGAAGAGAGAATGTTGGGGTGAAGAGAGTGGTGAGGGTAAGTGAGCTTGGGAAGGAGAATTGTGTGAGGAAGTACCAGGAGAGGCTGAGTACAGAATTGATAAAGGTGAGAACAAAGGACGTAAGGGGAGTGGGGGAAGAATGGGATGTATTTAGGGAAGCAGTGATGGCTTACACAAAAGATACTTCTGGCATGAGAAGCGTGGGAGGTGGGCAGATTAGAAAGAGTAGTGAGTGGTGGGATGAAGAGGTAAGATTATTAGCGAAAGAGAAGAGAGAGGCATTTGGACGATTTTTGCAGAGAAATAATGCAAATAAGTGGGAGATGTATAAAAGAAATTGGCGGGAGGTCAAGAGAAAGGTGCGAGTGGTGAAAAAGAGGGGAAATGGGAGTTAGGGTGAGAGAGTATCATTAAATTTTAGGGAGAATAAAAAGATGTTTTGGAAGGAGGTAAATAATGTGCAAATAGGAACGTCAGTAAAGGGGGCTAATGGGGAGGTGATAACAAATAGTGGTGATGTGAGAGGGAGATGGAGTGAGAATTTTGAAGGTTTGTTGAATGTATTTGATGATAGAGTGGCAGATATAGGGTGTTTTGGTTAAGGTGGTGTGCAAAGTGAGAGGGTTAGGAAGACGATTTGGTAAACAGAGAAGAGGTAGTAAAAGCTTTGCGGAAGATGAAAGCCGGCAAGGCAGTGGGTATGGATGGTACTGCAATGGAATTTATAAAGAAAAAGGGGGTGACTGTATCGTTGACTGGTTGGTAAGGTTATCTAATGTATGTATGACTCATGTTGAGGTGCCTGATGATTGGATGAATGCTTGCATAGTGCCATTTTACAAAGGCAAAGGGGATAAAAGTGAGTACTCAAATTACAGAGGTATAAGCTTGTTGAGTATTCCTGGGAAATCATATTGAAGGTTATTGATTGAGAGGGTGAAGGGATGTACAGAGCATCAGACTGGGGAAGGACAGTGTGGTTTCAGAAGTGGTAGAGGATGTGTGGATCAGGTGTTTGCTTTGAAGAATGTATGTGTGAAATACTTAGAAAAGCAAATGGATTTGTATGTAGCATTTATGGATCTGGAGAAGGCACATGATAGAGTTGATTGAGGTGCTCTGTGGAAGGTATTAAGAATACATGGTGTGGGAGGTAAGTTGCTAGAAGTGAAAAGTTTTTATCGAGGATGTGAGGCATGTGTACGTGTAGGAAGAGAGGAAAGTGATTGGTTCTCAGTAAATATAGGTTTACGGCAGGGGTGTATGATGTCTCCATGACTATCTAATTTGTTTATGGATGGGGTTGTTGGGGGCGAGGGGTGAATGCAGGATTTTTGGAAAGAGCAGCAATTATGCAGGATGTTGTGGATGAGAGAGCTTGGGAAGTGAGTCAGTTGTTGTTCGCTGATGATACAGCGCCGGTGGCTGATTCGTGTGAAAAACAGCAGAAGCTGGTGACTGAGTTTTGCAAAGTATGTGAAAGAAGAAAACTGAGAGTAAATGTGAATAAGAGCAAGATTATTAGGTACAATAGGTTGAGGGACAAGCTAACTTGGAGGAAAGTTTGAATGGATAAAAACTGGAGGAAGTGAAGTGTTTTAGATATCTGGGAGTGGATTTGGCAGCGGATGGAACCATTGAAGCGGAAGTGAATCATAGGGTGGGGGAGGGGGCGAAAGTTCTGGGATCATTGAAGGATGTGAGGAATTCGAGAACATTATCTCAGAAAGCAAAAATGGGTATGTTTGAAGGAACTTTGGTTCCAACAATGTTATATGGTTGCGAGGCATGGGCTATAGATAGAGTTGTGCGGAGGAGCATGGATATGCTGGAAATAAGATGTTTGAGGACAATATGTGGTGTGAGGTGGTTTAATCAAGTTAGTAATGAAAGGGTAAGAGAGATGTGTGGTAATAAAAAGAGTGTGGTTGAGAGAGCAATAGATGGTGTTTTGAAATGATTTGGTCAAATGTAGAGAATGAGTGAGGAAAGATTGACAAAGAGATATATGTGTCAGAGGTGGAGGGAACAAGAAGTGGGAGACCAAATTGGAGGTGGAAAGATGGAATGAAAAAGATTTTGAGTGATCGGGGCCTGAACATGCAGGAGGGTGAAAGGCGTGGAAGGAATAGAGTGAATTAGAACGATGTGGTATAACTGGGTCGACGTGCTGTCAATGGATTGAACCAAGGCATGTGAAGCATCTGGGATAAGCCATGGAAAGTTTTTTTTTGGGCCTGGATGTGGAAAGGGAGCTGTGGTTTCGATGCATTATACATGACAGCTAGAGACTAAGTGTAAACGAAAGTGGCCTTTGTTGTCTTTTTCTCGTGCTACCTCGCGCACATTCGGGGGGAGGGGTTTGTTATTTCATATGTGGCGGGGTGGGGATGGGAATGAATAAGGTCAGAAAGTATGAATTATGTACAGGGGTATATATGTATATATCTGTGTGTATATATATGTTTACGTTGAGATGTATTGGTATGTATATTTGCGTGGGTGGACGTGTATGTATATACATGTGTATGCTGGTGGGTTGGGCCATTCTTTCGTCTGTTCCCTTGCTCTACCTCGCTAACGTGGGAGACAGCGACAAATTATAATTATAATAATAAAAAGTATAATAATATATATAATTATATATATATATATATATATATATATATATATATATATATATATATATATATATATATATATATATATATATATATATATTTATTTATTCATTCATGTTTTATTTTGGTTTGACGCTGTCTCCCGCGTTTGCGAGGTAGCGCAGGGAAACAGACGAAAGAAATGGCCCAACCAACCCCCAAACACATGTATATACATACACGTCCACACACTCAAATATACATACCTATACATCTCAATGTACACATATATATACACACACAGACATATACAGGTATACATATGTACATATTCATACTGTCTGCCTTTATTCCCATCGCCACCTCACCACACATGAAATAACATTCCCTTCCCCCCCATGTCTGCGAGGTAGCGCTAGCAAAAGACAACAAAGGCCCATTCGTTCACACTCAGTCTCTAACTGTCATGTAACATTGCCCGAAACCACAGCTCCCAGGCCACATCCAGGCCCCACACAACTTTCTATGGTTTGCCCCAGACGCTTTATATGCCCTGATTCAACCCATTCACAGCACGTCGACACCGGTATACCACATCGATCCAATTCACTCTATTTCTTGCCCACCTTTTATCCTCCTGCATGTTCAGGCCCCGATCACTCAAAATCTTTTTCACTCCATCTTTCCACCTGCAATTTGGTCTCCCACTTCTCCTCGTTCCCTCCACCTCCGAAATGTATATCCCCTAGCCCAATCTTTCCTCACTCTTTCTCTCCATGTGCCCAAACCATTTCAAAACACCCTCTTCTGCTCTCTCAACCACGCTCTTTTTATTTCCACACATCTGTCTTACCCTTACATTACGTACTCGATCAAACCAACTCACACCACATATTGTCCTCAAACATCTCATTTCCAGCACATCCACCCTCCTGCACAAAACTCTATCCATAAACCCACGACTCGCAACCATACAACATTGTTGGAACCATTATTCCTTCAAACATACCCATTTTTGCTTTCCGAGATAATGTTCTCGACTTCCACACATTCTTCAAGGCTCTCAGGATTTTCGCCTTCTCCCACCCTATGATTCAATTCAGCTTCCATGGTTCCATCCGCTGCCAGATCCACTCCCAGATATTTAAAACACTTTACTTCCTCCAGTTTTTCTCCATTCAAACTTACCTCCCAATTGACTTGATCCTCAACCCTACTGTACCTAATAACCTTGCTCTTATTCACATTTACTCTTAACTTTCTTCTTTCACACACTTTACCAAACTCAGTCACCAGCTTCTGCAGTTTCTCACATGAATCAGCCACCAGCGCTGAATCATCAGCGAACAACAACTGACTCACTTCCCAAGCTCTCTCATCCACACACCTCTGCCGCAAGCCTACATTCACTGAGAACCAATCACTCTCCTCTCTTCCTACACTTACACATGCCTTACATCCTCGATAAAAACTTTTCATTGCTTCAAACAACTTGCCTCACACACCATATATTCTTAGTTACTTCCACAGAGGATCGCGATCAACTCTATCACATGCCTTCTCCAGATCCATAAATGCTACATACAAATCCATTTGCTTTTCTAAGTGTTTCTCACATACATTCTTCAAAACAAACACCTGATCCACACATCCTCTACCACTTCTGAAACCACACTGCTCTTCCTCAATCTGATGCTCTGTACATGCCTTCACCCTCTCAATCAATACCCTCCCAAATAATTCACCAGGAATGCTCAACAAACTTATACCTCTGTAATTTGAGCACTCACTCTTATACCCTTTGCCTTTGTACAATGGCACTATGCAAGAATTACGCCAATCCTCAGGCACCTCACCATGAATCATACATGCATTATATAACCTTACCAACCAGTCAACAATACAGTCACCCCCTTTTTTAATAAATTACATATATATATATATATATATATATATATATATATATATATATATATATATATATATATACGAATAAAGTGTATATGAACGCGCACCTTCATAGAACATACAAAGCTCCATCAGCCAGGATCGAACCTGGGACCCATTGTGCAAGAGGCAGGCATGCTAACCGCTAGGTTAAGGGACTGTATAATAGGAAACAACTATTCCAAATACTAAGTACTCGAATACCCTTCGTCTCACTATGGTGAGCAACGGGGTCTATCGGTTGTTTCCGAACAGAACACATAGCCAGCTGAGAGCGTTTTACCGAACCTGACTGTACAACGCGGAGTTATATGAATACGAATAAAGTGTATATGAACGCACACCTTCATAGAACATACAAAGCTCCATCAGCCAGGATCGAACCTGGTGAGACGAAGGGTATTCGAGTACTTAGTATTTCGAATAGTTGTTTCCCATTATACAGTCCCTTAGCCTAGCGGTTAGAATGCCTGCCTCTCTCTCTCTCTCTCTCTCTCTCTCTCTCTCTCTCTCTCTCTCTCTCTCTCTCTCTCTCTCTCTCTCTCTATATATATATATATATATATATATATATATTTTTTTTTTTTTTTTTTTTTTTTTTTTACTTTGTCGCTGTCTCCCGCGTTTGCGAGGTAGCGCAAGGAAACAGACGAAAGAAATGGCCCAACCCCCCCCCCATACACATGTACATACACACGTCCACACACGCAAATATACATACCTACACAGCTTTCCATGGTTTACCCCAGACGCTTCACATGCCTTGATTCAATCCACTGCCAGCACGTCAACCCCGGTATACCACATCGCTCCAATTCACTCTATTCCTTGCCCTCCTTTCACCCTCATGCATGTTCAGGCCCCGATCACACAAAATCCTTTTCACTCCATCTTTCCACCTCCAATTTGGTCTCCCTCTTCTCCTCGTTCCCTCCACCTCCGACACATATATCCTCTTGGTCAATCTTTCCTCACTCATTCTCTCCATGTGCCCAAACCATTTCAAAACACCCTCTTCTGCTCTCTCAACCACGCTCTTTTTATTTCCACACATCTCTCTTACCCTTACGTTACTTACTCGATCAAACCACCTCACACCACACATTGTCCTCAAACATCTCATTTCCAGCACATCCATCCTCCTGCGCACAACTCTATCCATAGCCCACGCCTCGCAACCATACAACATTGTTGGAACCACTATTCCTTCAAACATACCCATTTTTGCTTTCCGGGATAATGTTCTCGACTTCCACACATTTTTCAAGGCTCCTAAAATTTTCGCCCCCTCCCCCACCCTATGATCCACTTCCGCTTCCATGGTTCCATCCGCTGACAGATCCACTCCCAGATATCTAAAACACTTCACTTCCTCCAGTTTTTCTCCATTCAAATTCACCTCACAATTGACTTGACCCTCAACCCTACTGTACCTAATAACCTTGCTCTTATTCACATTTACTCTTAACTTTCTTCTTCCACACACTTTACCAAACTCCGTCACCAGCTTCTGCAGTTTCTCACATGAATCCGCCACCAGCGCTGTATCATCAGCGAACAACAACTGACTCACTTCCCAAGCTCTCTCATCCCCAACAGACTTCATACTTGCCCCTCTTTCCAAAACTCTTGCATTTACCTCCCTAACAACCCCATCCATAAACAAATTAAACAACCATGGAGACATCACACACCCCTGCCGCAAACCTACATTCACTGAGAACCAATCACTTTCCTCTCTTCCTACACGTACACATGCCTTACATCCTCGATAAAAACTTTTCACTGCTTCTAACAACTTGCCTCCCACACCATATATTCTTAATACCTTCCACAGAGCATCTCTATCAACTCTATCATATGCCTTCTCCAGATCCATAAATGCTACATACAAATCCATTTGCTTTTCTAAGTATTTCTCACATACATTCTTCAAAGCAAACACCTGATCCACACATCCTCTACCACTTCTGAAACCACACTGCTCTTCCCCAATCTGATGCTCTGTACATGCCTTCACCCTCTCAATCAATACCCTCCCATATGATTTACCAGGAATACTCAACAAACTTATACCTCTGTAATTTGAGCACTCACTCTTATCCCCTTTGCCTTTGTACAATGGCACTATGCACGCATTCCGCCAATCCTCAGGCACCTCACCATGAGTCATACATACATTAAATAACCTTACCAACCAGTCAACAATACAGTCACCCCCTTTTTTAATAAATTACACTGCAATACCATCCAAACCTGCTGCCTTGCCGGCTTTCATCTTCCGCAAAGCTTTTACTACCTCTTCTCTGTTTACCAAATCATTTTCCCTAACCCTCTCACTTTGCACACCACCTCGACCCAAACACCCTATATCTGCCACTCTGTCATCAGACACATTCAACAAACCTTCAAAATACTCATTCCATCTCCTTCTCACATCACCACTACTTGTTATCACCTCCCCATTTACGCCCTTCACTGAAGTTCCCATTTGCTCCCTTGTCTTACGCACCCTATTTACCTCCTTCCAGAACATCTTTTTATTCTCCCTAAAATTTACTGATAGTCTCACACCCCAACTCTCATTTGCCCTTTTTTTCACCTCTTGCACCTTTCTCTTGACCTCCTGTCTCTTTCTTTTATACTTCTATATATATATATATATATATATATATATATATATATATATATATATATATATATATATATATATATATATATATATATCTTTTTTCTTTTTCATACTATTTGCCATATCCCGCGTTAGCGAGGTAGCGTTAAGAACAGAAAACTGGGCCTAAGAGGGAATATCCTCACCTGACCCCCTTCTCTGTTGCTTCTTTTGGAAAATTAAAAAAAAACAAGAAAGGGGAGGATTTCCAGCCACCCGCTCCCTCCCCTTTTAGTCGCCTTCTACGACACGCAGGGAATACGTGGGAAGTATTCTTTCTCCCCTATCCCCAGGGATAATATATATATATATATATATATATATATATATATATATATATATATATATATATATATATATTTCATTTTTTCATTTCATTTCAAGCTAGAAGTTTCAGTTTTCTAAATTGTTTCTTACATTTTTTCATATGTATATATATGTATGTGTGTGTGTGTGTATATGTGCGTATGTATGTATATGTGTGTATATATATATATATATATATATATATATATATATATATATATATATATATATATATATATATATATTTATATATATATATATATATATATATATATATATATATATATATATATATATATATATATATATATATATATATATATATATATATATATATATATATATATATATATATATATATATATATATATTATCCCTGGGGATATGGGTGAAAGAATACTTCCCACGCATTCCTCGCGTGTCGTAGAAATCGACTAGAGGGGACGGGAGCGGGGGGCCAGAAATCCTCCCCTCCTTGTATTTCTTTAACTTTCTGAAGTGGGAAACAGAAGAAGGAGTCACGCGGGGGAGTGCTCATCCTCCTCGAAGGCTCAGATTGGGGTGCCTAAATGTGTGTAGATGTAAGCAAGATGTGAAAAAAGGAGAGATAGGTGGTATGTTTGAGGAAAGGAACATGGATGTTTTGGCTCTGAGTGAAACGAAGCTCAAGGGTAAAGGGGAAGAGTGGTTTGGGAATGTCTTGGGATTAAAGTCAGGGATTAGTGAGAGGACAAGAGCAAGGGAAGGAGTAGCAGTACTCCTGAAACAGGAGTTGTGGGAGTATGTGATAGAATGTAAGAAAGTAAATTCTCGATTGATATGGGTAAAACTGAAAGTTGATGGAGAGAGATGGGTGATTATTGGTGCATATGCACCTGGGCATGAGAAGAAAGATCATGAGAGGCAAGAGTTTTGGGAGCAGCTGAATGAGTGTGATAGTGGTTTTGATGCACGAGACCGGGTTATACTGATGGGTGATTTAAATGCAAAGGTGAGTAATGTGGCAGTTGAGGGAATAATTGGTATACATGGGGTGTTCAGTGTTGTAAATGGAAATGGTGAAGAGCTTGTAGATTTATGTGCTGAAAAAAGACTGATGATTGTGAATACCTGGTTTAAAAAGCGAGATATACATAAGTATACTTATGTAAGTAGGAGAGATGGCCAGAGAGCGTTATTGGATTACGTGTTAATTGACAGGCGCGCGAAAGAGAGACTTTTGGATGTTAATGTTATGAGAGGTGCAACTTGAGGGATGTCTGATCATTATCTTGTGGAGGCTAAGGTGAAGATTTGTATGGGTTTTCAGAAAAGAAGAGTGAATGTTGCGGTGAAGAGGGTGGTGAGAGTAAGTGAGGTTGGGAAGGAGACTTGTCTGAGGAAGTACCAGGAGAGACTGAGTACAGAATGGAAAAAGGTGAGAACAATGGAAGTAAGGGGAGTGGGGGAGGAATGGGATGATTTAGGGAATCAGTGATGGATTGCAAAAAAGATGCTTGTTGCATGAGAAGAGTGGGAGATGGGTTGATTAGAAAGGGTAGTGAGTGGTGGGATGAAGAAGTAAGAGTATTAGTGAAAGAGAAGAGAGAGGCATTTGGACGATTTTTGCAGGGAAAAACTGCAATTGAGTGGGAGATGTATAAAAGAAAGAGACAGGAGGTCAAGAGAAAGGTGCAAGAGGTGAAACAAAAGGGCAAATGAGAGTTGGGGTGAGAGAGTATCATTAAATTTTAGGGAGAATAAAAAGATGTTCTGGAAGGAGGTAAATAAAGTGCGTAAGACAAGGGAGCAAATGGGAACTTCAGTGAAGGGCGCAAATGGGGAGGTGATAACAAGTAGTGGTGATGTGAGAAGGATATGGAGTGAGTATTTTGAAGGTTTGTTGAATGTGTTTGATGACAGAGTGGCAGATATAGGGTGTTTTGGTCGAGGTGGTGTGCAAAGTGCGAGGGTTAGGGAAAATGATTTGGTAAACAGAGAAGAGGTAGTAAAAGCTTTGCGGAAGATGAAAGGCGGCGAGGCAGCAGGTTTGGATGGTATTGCAGTGGAATTTATTAAAAAAGGGGGTGACTGTATTTTTGACTGGTTGGTAAGGTTATTTAATGTATGTATGAATCATGGTGAGGTGCCTGAGGATTGGCGGAATGCGTGCATAGTGCCATTGTAAAAAGGCAAAGGGGATAAGAGTGAGTGCTCAAATTACAGAGATATAAGTTTGTTGAGTATTCCTGGTAAATTATATGGGAGGGTATTGATAGAGAGGGTGAAGGTATCTACAGAGCATCAGATTGGGGAAGAGCATTGTGGTTTCAGAAGTGGTAAAGGATGTGTGGATAGGGTGTTTGCTTTGAAGTATGTATGTGAGAAATACTTAGAAAAGCAAATGGATTTGTATGTAGCATTTATGGATCTGGAGAAGGCATATAATAGAGTTGATAGAGATGATCTGTGGAAGGTATTAAGAATATATGGTGTGGGAGGCAAGTTGTTAGAAGCAGTGAAAAGTTTTTATCGAGGATGTAAGGCATGTGTACGTGTAGGAAGAGAGGAAAGTGATTGGTTCTCAGTGAATGTAGGTTTGCGGCAGGGGTGTGTGATGTCTCCATGGTTGTTTAATTTGTTTATGGATGGGGTTGTTAGGGAGGTGAATGCAAGAGTTTTGGAAAGAGGGGCAAGTATGAAGTCTGTTGGGGATGAGAGAGCTTGGGAAGTGAGTCAGTTGTTGTTCGCTGATGATACAGTGCTGGTGGCTGATTCATGTGAGAAACTGCAGAAGCTGATGATTGAGTTTGGTAAAGTGTTTGAAATAAGAAAGTTAAGAGTAAATGTGAATAAGAGCAAGGTTATTAGGTACAGTAGGGTTGAGGGTCAAGTCACTTGGGAGGTGAGTTTGAATGGAGAAAAACTGGAGGAAGTGAAGTGTTTTAGATATCTGCGAGTGGATCTGGCAGCGGATGGAACCATGGAAGCGGAAGTGGATCATAGGGTGGGGGAGGGGGCGAAAATTCTGGGAGCCTTGAAGAATGTGTTTAAGTCGAGAACATTATCTCGGAAAGCAAAAATGCGTAGGTATGAAGGAATAGTGGTTCCAACAATGTTATATGGTTGCGAGGCGTGGGCTATGGATAGAGTGGTGCGCAGGAGGATGGATGTGCTGGAAATGAGATGTTTGAGGACAATGTGTGGTGTGAGGTGGTTTGATCGAGTAAGTAATGTAAGGGTAAGAGAGATGTGTGGAAATAAAAAGAGCGTGGTTGAGAGAGCAGAAGAGAGTGTTTTGAAATGGTTTGGGCACATGGAGAGAATGAGTGAGCATAGATTGACCAAGAGGATATATGTGTCGGAGGTGGAGGGAACGAGGAGAAGAGGGAGACCAAATTGGAGGTGGAAAGATTGAGTGAAAAAGATTTTGTGTGATCGGGGCCTGAACATGCAGGAGGGTGAAAGGCGTACAAGGAATGGAGTGAATTTGAGCGATGTGGTATACCGGGGTTGACTTGCTGTCAGTGGATTGAATGAGGGCATGTGAAGCGTTTGGGGTAAACCATGGAAAGCTGTATAGATAGGTATATTTGCGTGTGTGGACTTATGTATATACATGTGTATGGGGGTGGGTTGGGCCATTTCTTTCGTCTGTTTCCTTGCGCTACCTCGCAAACGCGGGAGATAGCGACAAAGAAAAAAAATATATATATATATATATATATATATATATATATATATATATATATATATATATATATATACATATATGTATATATATATATATATATATATATATATATATATATATATATATATATATATATATATATATATATATATATATATATATATATATATATATATATATATATTTTTTTTTTTTTTTTTCATACTTTGTCGCTGTCTCCCGCGTTTGCGAGGTAGCGCAAGGAAACAGACGAAAGAAATGGCCCAACCCCCCCCCCCCCCCCCCATACACATGTACATACGTCCACACACGCAAATATACATACCTACACAGCCTTCCATGGTTTACCCCAGACGCTTCACATGCCTTGATTCAATCCACTGACAGCACGTCAACCCCTGTATACCACATCGCTCCAATTCACTCTATTCCTTGCCCTCCTTTCACCCTCCTGCATGTTCAGGCCCCGATCACACAAAATCTTTTTCACTCCATCTTTCCACCTCCAATTTGGTCTCCCTCTTCTCCTCGTTCCCTCCACCTCCGACACATATATCCTCTTGGTCAATCTTTCCTCACTCATTCTCTCCATGTGCCCAAACCATTTCAAAACACCCTCTTCTGCTCTCTCAACCACGCTCTTTTTATTTCCACACATCTCTCTTACCCTTACGTTACTTACTCGATCAAACCACCTCACACCACACATTGTCCTCAAACATCTCATTTCCAGCACATCCATCCTCCTGCGCACATCTCTATCCATAGCCCACGCCTCGCAACCATACAACATTGTTGGAACCACTATTCCTTCAAACATACCCATTTTTGCTTTCCGAGATAATGTTCTCGACTTCCACACATTTTTCAAGGCTCCCAAAATTTTCGCCCCCTCCCCCACCCTATGATCCACTTCCGCTTCCATGGTTCCATCCGCTGACAGATCCACTCCCAGATATCTAAAACACTTCACTTCCTATAGTTTTTCTCCATTCAAACTCACCTCCCAATTGACTTGACCCTCACCCCTACTGTACCTAATAACCTTGCTCTTATTCACATTTACTCTTAACTTTCTTCTTCCACACACTTTACCAAACTCAGTCACAAGCTTCTGCAGTTTCTCACATGAATCAGCCACCAGCGCTGTATCATCACCGAACAACAACTGACTCACTTCCCAAGCTCTCTCATCCCCAACAGACTTCATACTTGCCCCTCTTTCCAGGACTCTTGCATTTACCTCCCTAACAACCCCATCCATAAACAAATTAAACAACCATGGAGACATCACACACCCCTGCCGCAAACCTACATTCACTGAGAACCAATCACTTTCCTCTCTTCCTACACGTACACATGCCTTACATCCTCGATAAAAACTTTTCACTGCTTCTAACAACTTGCCTCCCACACCATATATTCTTAATACCTTCCACAGAGCATCTCTATCAACTCTATCATATGCCTTCTCCAGATCCATAAATGCTACATACAAATCCATTTGCTTTTCTAAGTATTTCTCACATACATTCTTCAAAGCAAACACCTGATCCACACATCCTCTACCACTTCTGAAACCGCACTGCTCTTCCCCAATCTGATGCTCTGTACATGCCTTCACCCTCTCAATCAATACCCTCCCATATAATTTACCAGGAATACTCAACAAACTTATACCTCTGTAATTTGAGCACTCACTCTTATCCCCTTTGCCTTTGTACAATGGCACTATGTACGCATTCCGCCAATCCTCAGGCACCTCACCATGAGTCATACATACATTAAATAACCTTACCAACCAGTCAACAATACAGTCACCCCCCTTTTTAATAAATTCCACTGCAATACCATCCAAATCTGCTGCCTTGCCGGCTTTCATCTTCCGCAAAGCTTTTACTACCTCTTCTCTGTTTACCAAATCATTTTCCCTAACCCTCTCACTTTGCACACCACCTCGACCAAAACACCCTATATCTGCCACTCTGTCATCAGACACATTCAACAAACCTTCAAAATACTCATTCCATATATATATATATATATATATATATATATATATATATATATATATATATATATATATATATATATTTTTTTTTTTTTTTTTTTTTTTTTATACTTTGTCGCTGTCTCCCGCGTTTGCGAGGTAGCGCAAGGAAACAGACGAAAGAAATGGCCCAACCCCCCCCCCCCATACACATGTACATACACACGTCCACACACGCAAATATACATACCTACACAGCTTTCCATGGTTTACCCCAGACGCTTCACATGCCTTGATTCAATCCACTGACAGCACGTCAAACCCTGTATACCACATCGCTCCAATTCACTCTATTCCTTGCCCTCCTTTCACCCTCCTGCATGTTCAGGCCCCGATCACACAAAATCTTTTTCACTCCATCTTTCCACCTCCAATTTGGTCTCCCTCTTCTCCTCGTTCCCTCCACCTCCGACACATATATCCTCTTGGTCAATCTTTCCTCACTCATTCTCTCCATGTGCCCAAACCATTTCAAAACACCCTCTTCTGCTCTCTCAACCACGCTCTTTTTATTTCCACACATCTCTCTTACCCTTACGTTACTTACTCGATCAAACCACCTCACACCACACATTGTCCTCAAACATCTCATTTCCAGCACATCCATCCTCCTGCGCACAACTCTATCCATAGCCCACGCCTCGCAACCATACAACATTGTTGGAACCACTATTCCTTCAAACATACCCATTTTTGCTTTCCGAGATAATGTTCTCGACTTCCACACATTTTTCAAGGCTCCCAAAATTTTCGCCCCCTCCCCCACCCTATGATCCACTTCCGCTTCCATGGTTCCATCCGCTGACAGATCCACTCCCAGATATCTAAAACACTTCACTTCCTCCAGTTTTTCTCCATTCAAACTCACCTCCCAATTGACTTGACCCTCAACCCTACTGTACCTAATAACCTTGCTCTTATTCACATTTACTCTTAACTTTCTTCTTCCACACACTTTACCAAACTCAGTCACCAGCTTCTGCAGTTTCTCACATGAATCAGCCACCAGCGCTGTATCATCAGCGAACAACAACTGACTCACTTCCCAAGCTCTCTCATCCCCAACAGACTTCATACTTGCCCCTCTTTCCAGGACTCTTGCATTTACCTCCCTAACAACCCCATCCATAAACAAATTAAACAACCATATATATATATATATATATATATATATATATATATATATATATATATATATATATATATATATATATATATATATATGTGTGTGTGTGTGTATATGAGGATGAAGAGGATGTTGAGAATAAGTGAGCTTGGGAAGGAGACTTCTGTGAGGAAGTACCAGGAGAGACTGAGTACAGAATGGAAAAAGGTGAGAACAAAGTAGGTTAAGGGGATTGGGGAGGAATGGCATTTATTTCGGGAAGCAATGATTTTTGCACAAAAGATGCTTGTGGCATGAGAAGCGTGGGAGGTGGTTTGATTAGATAGGGTAGTGAGTGGTTGGATGAAGAAGTAAGATTATTAGTGAAAGAGAAGAGAGGGGCATTTTGACGATTTTAGCAAAGAAAAAATGCAAATGAGTGGGAGATGTATAAAAGAAAGATGCAAGAGGTCATGAGAAAGGTGCAAGAGGTGAATAAGAGGGCAAATGAGAGGTGGGGTGAGAGAGTATTATTAGATTTTAGGGAAAATAAAAACATATTCTGGAAGGAGGTAAATAAAGTGCGTAAGACAAGGGAGCAAATGGGAACTTTAGTGAAGGGGGCTAATGGTGTGGTGATAACAAGTAGTGGTGATGTGAGAAGGAGATGGAGTTAGTATTTTGAAGGTTTGTTGAATGTGTTTGATAATAGAGTGGCAGATATAGGGTGTTTTGGTCGAGGTGGTGTGCAACGTGAGAGGGTTAGGGAAAATGATTTGGTAAACAGAGAAAAGGTAGTAAAAGCTTTGCGGAAGATAAAAGCCGGCAAGGCAGCAGCTTTGGATGGTATTACAATGGAATTTATTAAAAAGGGGGTGACTGTATTGTTGTCTGGTTGGTAAGGTTATTTAATGTATGTGTGATTCATGGTGAGGTGCTTAAGGAATGGCGGAATGCTTGCATAGTGCCATTGTACAAAGGCTAAGCGGATAAGAGTGAGTACTCAAATTACAGAGGTTTAAGTTTGTTGAGTATTCCTGATGAATTATATGGGAGGGTTTTGATTGAGAGGGTGAAGGCATGTGCAGAGCAACAGATTGGGGAAGTGCAGTGTAGTTTCAGAAGTGGTAGAGGATGTGTGGATCAGGTGTTTGCTTTGAAGAATGGATGTGAGAAATACTTAGAAAAGCAAATGGATTTGTATGTAGCATTTATGGATCTGGAGAAGTCATATGATAGAGTTGATGCTCTGTGGAAGGTACTAAAAATATATGTTGTGGGGTGCAAGTTGTTAGAAGCAGTAAAAAGTTTTTATCGAAGATGTAAGGCATGTGTACGTGTAGGAAGAGGGGAAAGGAATTGGTTCTCTGTGAATGTAGGTTTGCGGCAGGGGTGTGTGATGTCTCCATGGTTGTTTAATTTGTTTATGGATGGGATTGTTAGGTAGGTGAATGCAAGAGTTTTGGAAAGAGAGGCACGTATTCAGTCTATTGTGGATGAGAGAGCTTGGGAAGTGAGTCAGATGTTGTTCGTTAATGATACAGTGCATGTGGCTGATTCATGTGAGAAACTGCAGAAGTTGGTGACTGAGTTTGGTAAAGTGTGTGAAAGAAGAAAGTTAAGGGTAAATGTTAATAAGAGCAAGGTTATTAGGTACAGTAGTGTTTGGGGTCAAGTCAAGTGGGAGGTAAGGTTGAATGGAGAAAAACTGGAGGAAGTAAAGTACTTTAGATATCCGGGAGTGGATCTGGCAGCGGATGGAACCATGGAAGCGGAAGTGAATCATAGGGTGGTGGAGGGGGCGAAAATCTTGGGAGCCTTGAAAAATGTTTGGAAGTCGAGAACATTATCTCGGAAAGCAAAAATGGGTATGTTTGAAGGAATAGTGGTTCCAACAATGTTGTATGGTTGCGAGGCGTGGGTTATGGAAAGAGTTGTGCGCAGGAGCATGGATGTGCTGGAAATGAGATGTTTGAGGACAATATGTAGTGTGACGTGGTTTTATCGAGTAAGTAATGCAAGGGTAAGAGAAATGTGTGGAAATAAAAAGAGCGTGGTTGAGAGAGCAGAAGAGGGTGTTTTGAAATTGTTTGGGGACATGGAGAGAATGAGTGGATAAACATTGCCCAAGAGGATATATGTGTCAGAGGTGGAGGGAAGGAGGAGAAGTGGGAGACCAAATTGGAGGTGGAAAGATAGAGTGAAAAAGATTTTGAGTGATCGGGGCATGAAGATGCAGGAGGGTGAAAGGCGGGCAAGGAATAGAGAGAATTGGATCGATGCGGTATGTTGGGGTCGACGTGCTGTCAATGGATTTAATCAGGGCATGTGAAGCGTCTGGGGAAAACCATGGAAAGTTGTGTGGGGCCTGGATGTCGAAAGGGAGCTGTGGTTTCGGGCATTATTACGTGACAGCTAGAGACTGAGTGTGAACGAATGGGGCCTTTGTTGTCTTTTGCTAGCGCTACCTCGCACAAATGAGGGGGGGGGGGGGGGAAGCTATTCCCTGTGTGGCGAGGTGGCGATGGGAATAGATAAATTCAGACAGTTTGAATTATGTACATGTGTATATATGTATATGTCTCTGTGTGTATATTTATGTGTACATTGAGATGTATAGGTATGTATATTTGCGTGTCTGGACGTGTATGTATATATATATGTGTATGGGGTGTGTTGGGCCATTTATTTCGTCTATTTCCGTGCGCTACCTCGCAAACGCAGGAGATAGCGACAAAGGAAAAAAATAATAATAATAATAATATATATATATATATATATATATATATATATATATATATATATATATATATATATATATATATATATATATATATATATATATATATATATATATATATATATATATATATATATATATATATATATGTACAATGGCAATATGCACGCATTCCGCCAATCCTCAGGCACCTCACCATGAGTCATACATACAATGAATATCCTTACCAACCAGTCAACAATACAGTCACCCCCTTTTTTAATAAATTCCACTGCAATACCATTCAAACCTGCTGCCTTGCCGGCTTTCATCTTCCGCAAAGCTTTTACTACCTCTTCTCTGTTTACCAAATCATTTTCCCTAACCCTCGCACTTTGCACACCACCTCTACCAAAACACCCTATATCTGCCACTCTATCATCAAACACATTCAACAAACCTTCAAAATACTCACTCCATATCCTTCTCACATCACCACTACTTGTTATCACCTCCCCATTTGCGCCCTTCACTGAAGTTCCCATTTGCTCCCTTGTCTTACGCACTTTATTTACCTCCTTCCAGAACATCTTTTTATTCTCCCTAAGATTTAATGATACTCTCTCACCCCAACTCTCATTTGCCCTTTTTTTCACCTCTTGCACCTTTCTCTTGACCTCCTTTCTCTTTCTTTTATACGTCTCCCACTCAATTTCATTTTTTCCCTGCAAAGATCGTCCAAATGCCTCTCTCTTCTCTTTCACTAATACTCTTACTTCTTCAACCCACAACTCACTACCCTTTCTAATCAACCCACCTCCCACTCTTCTCATGCCACAAGCATCTTTTGCGCAATCCATCAAAGATTCCCTAAATACATCCCATTCCTCCCCCACTCCCCTTACTTCCATTGTTCTCACCTTTTTCCAATCTGTACTCAGTCTCTCCTGGTACTTCCTCACACAAGTCTCCTTCTCAAGCTCACTTACTCTCACCACCCTCTTCACCGCAACATTCACTCTTCTTTTCTGGAAACCCATACAAATCTTCACCTTAGCCTCCACAAGATAATGATCAGACATCCCTCCAGTTGCACCTCTCAGCACATTAACATCCAAAAGTCTCTCTTTCGCGCGCCTGTCAATTAACACGTAATCCAATAACGCTCTCTGGCCATCTCTCCTACTTACATAAGTATACTTATGTATATTTCGCTTTTTAAACCAGGTATTCCCAATCATCAGTCCTTTTTCAGCACATAAATCTACAAGCTCTTCACCATTTTCATTTACAACACTGAACACCCCATGTATGCCAATTATTCCCTCAACTGCCACATTACTCACCTTTGCATTCAAATCACCCAACACTATAACCCGGTCTCGTGCATCAAAACCACTAACACACTCATTCAGCTGCTCCCAAAACACTTGCCTCTCTTGATCTTTCTTCTCATGCCAAGGTGCATATACACCAATAATCACCCATCTCTCTCCATCAACTTTCAGTTTTACCCATATTAATCGAGAATTTACTTTCTTACATTCTATCACATACTTCCACAACTCCTGTTTCAGGAGTACTGCTACTCCTTCCCTTGCTCTTGTCCCCTCACTAACCCCTGACTTTACTCCCAAGACATTCCCAAACCACTCTTCCCCTTTACCCTTGAACTTCGTTTCACTCAGAGCCAAAACATCCAGGTTCCTTTCCTCAAACATACTACCTATCTCTCCTTTTTTCACATCTTGGTTACATCCACACACATTTAGGCACCCCAATCTGAGCCTTCGAGGAGGATGAGCACTCCCCGCGTGATTCCTTCTTATGTTTCCCATTTTAGAAAGTTAAAAAAAATACAAGGAGGGGAGGATTTTTGGCCCCCCGCTCCCGTCCCCTGTAGTCGCTTTCTACGACACGCGAGGAATGCGTGGGAAGTATTCTTTCACCCCTATCCCCAGGGATAATATACATATATATATATACACATACACACACATACACACACACACGCACACACACACACAGACAAACACACACACACACACACACACACACACACACACACACACACACACACACACATACATATATATACATGTGAAAAATGTAAGAAACAATTTAGAAAAATGAAACTTCTAGCTTGAAATGAAATGAAAAAATGAATGTCACATAATGGTTCAACCTCTGGCTATGGAAAAAGGAAATGTTTAATTTATTTACACAAACGTCAATAGTAGTTCTCATCAATTTAACCACTGTATCAATAAGCTTCAATGTCTAAGCTTATTGTACAAAGGCAAAGGGGATAAGAGTGAGTGCTCAAATTACAGAGGTATAAGTTTGTTGAGTATTCCTGACAAATTGTATGGGAGGGTATTGATTGAGAGGGTGAAGGCATGTACAGAGCATCAGATTGGGGAGGAGCAGTGTGGTTTCAGAAGTGGTAGAGGATGTGTGGATCAGGTGTTTGCTTTGAAGAATGTATGTGAGAAATACTTAGAAAAGCAAATGGATTTGTATGTAGCATTTATGGATCTGGAGAAGGCATTTGATAGAGTTGATAGAGATCCTCTGTGGAAGGTATTAAGAATATATGGTGTGGGAGGCAAGTTGTTAGAAGCAGTGAAAAGTTTTTATCGATGATGTAAGGCATGTGTACGTGTAGGAAGAGAGGAAAGTGATTGGTTCTCAGTGAATGTAGGTTTGCGGCAGGGGTGTGTGATGTCTCCATGGTTGTTTAATTTGTTTATGGATGGGGTTGTTAGGGAGGTGAATGGAAGAGTTTTGGAAAGAGGTGCAAGGATGAAGTCTGTTGGGGATGAGAGAGCTTGGGAAGTGAGTCAGTTGTTGTTCGCTGATGATACAGCGCTGGTGGCTGATTCATGTGAGAAACTGCAAAAGCTTGTGAATGAGTTTGGTAATATGTGTGAAAGAAGAAAGTTACGAGTAAATGTGAATAAGAGCAAGGTTATTAGGCACAGTAGGGTTGAGGGTCAAGTCAATTGGGAGGTGAGTTTGAATGGAGAAAAACTGGAGGAAGTGACATGTTTTAGATATCTGGGAGTGGATCTGCCAGCGGATGGAAACATGGAAGCGGAAGTGGATCATAGGGTGGGGGAGGGGGCAAAAATTCTGGGAGCCATGAAGAATGTGTGGAAGTCGAGAACATTATCTCGGAAAGCAAAAATGGGTATGTTTGAAGGAATAGTGGTTCCAACAATGTTGTATGGTTGCGAGGCGTGGACTATGGATAGAGTTGTGCGCAGGAGGATGGATGTGCTGGAAATGAGATGTTTGAGGACAATGTGTGGTGTGAGGTGGTTTGATCGAGGAAGTAACGTAAGGGTAAGAGAGATGTGTGGAAATAAAAAGAGCGTGGTTGAGAGAGCAGATGAGGGTGTTTTGAAATGGTTTGGTCACATGGAGAGAATGAGTGAGGAAAGATTGACCAAGAGGATATATGTGTCGGAGGTGGAGGGAACGAGGAGAAGAGGGAGACCAAATTGGAGGTGGAAAGATGGAGTGAAAAAGATTTTGTGTGATCGGGGCCTGAACATGCAGGAGGGTGAAAGGAGGGCAAGGAATAGAGTGAATTGGAGCGATGTGGTATACCGGGGTTGACGTGCTGTCAGTGGATTGAATCAAGGCATGTGAAGCGTCTGGGGTAAACTATGGAAAGCTGTGCAGGTATGTATATTTGCGTGTGTGGACGTATGTATATACATGTGTATGGGGTTGGGTTGGGCCATTTCTTTCTTCTGTTTCTTTGCGCTACCTCGCAAACGCGGGAGACAGCGACAAAGCAAAAAAAAAAAAAAAAAAAAAAATATATATATATATATATATATATATATATATATATATATATATATATATATATATATATATATATATATATATATATATATATATATATATATATATATATATATATATATATATATATATATATATATATATATATATATATATATATATATATATATATATATATATATATATATATATATATATATATATATATATATATATATATATATATATTGGCGGAATGCGTGCATAGTGCCATTGTACAAAGGCAAAGGGGATAAGAGTGAGTGCTCAAATTACAGAGGTATAAGTTTGTTGAGTATTCCTGGTAAATTATATGGGAGGGTATTGATTGAGAGGGTGAATGCATGTACAGAGCATCAGATTGAGGAAGAGCAGTATGGTTTCAGAAGTGGTAGAGGATGTTTGGATCAGGTGTTTGCTTTGAAGAATATATGTGAGAAATACTTAGAAAAGCGTTTGTGCGGTAGCGTAAGGAAACAGACGAAAGAAATTGCCCAACCCACCCCCATACACATTTATATACATACGTCCTTCAAACATACCCATTTTTAATTTTCCAAAAGGAACAGAGAAGAGGGCCAGGTGAGGATATTCCCTCAACGGCCCAGTCCTCTGTTCTTAACGCTACCTCGCTATCGCGGGAAATAGCGAATAGTATGAAAAAAAAGAGAAAAAAAAAAAGAAAATATATATATATATATATATATATATATATATATATATATATATATATATATATATATATATATGTATGTATATATATATATATTTATATATATATATACATATGTATATATATATGCATATATATATATATATATATATATATATATATATATATATATATATATATATATATATATATTTTTTTTTTTTTTCCTTGTCGCTGTCTCCCGCGTTTGCGAGGTAGCGTAAGGAAACAGACAAAAGAAATGGCCCAACCCACCCCCATACACATTTATATACATACGTCCACACACACAAATATACATACCTACACAGCTCTCCATGGTTTACCCCAGACGCTTCACATGCCCTGATTCAATCCACTGACAGCACGTTAACCCCGGTATACCACATCGATCCAATTCACTTTATTCCTTGCCCTCCTTTCACCCTGCTGCATGTTCAGGCCGCGATCACACAAGATCTTTTTCACTCCATCTTTCCACCTCCAATTTGATCTCCCAATCCTCCTCGTTCCCTCCACCTCCGACACATATATCCTCTTGGTCAGTCTTTCCTCACTTATTCTCTCAATGTGCCCAAACCATTTGAAAACACCCTCTTCTGCTCTCTCAACCACGCTCTTTTTATTTCCACACATCTCTCTTGCCCTTACGTAACTTACTCGATCAAACCACCTCACACCACACATTGTCCTCAAACATCTCATTTCCAGCAAATCCATCCTCCTGCGCACAACTCAATCCATAGCCCACGCCTCGCAACCACACAACATTGTTGGAACCACTATTCCTTGAAACATACCCATTTTTGCTTTCCGAGATAATGTTCTCGACTTCCACACATTCTTCAAGGCTCCTAGGATTTTCGACCACTCCCCCACCCTATGATCCACTTCCGCTTCCATGGTTCCATCCGCTGCCAGATCCACTCCCAGATATCTAAAACACTTTACTTCCTCCAGTTTTGCTCCATTCAAACTTATCTCCCAATTGACTTGACCCTCAACCCTACTGTACCTAATAACCTTGCTCTTATTCACATTTACTCTTAACTTTCTTCTTTCACACACTTTACCAAACTCAGTCACCAGCTTCTGCAGTTTCTCACATGAATCAGCCACCAGCGCTGTATCATCAGCGAACAACAACTGACTCACTTCCCAAGCTCTCTCATCCCCAACAGACTTCATACTTGCCCCTCTTTCCAAAACTCTTGCATTTACCTCCCTAACAACCCCATCCATAAACAAATTAAACAACCATGGAGACATCACACACCCCTGCCGCAAACCTACATTCACTGAGAACCAATCACTTTCATCTCTTCCTGCATGTACACATGCCTTATATCCTCGATAAAAACTTTTCACTGCTTCTAACAACTTTCCTCCCACACCATATATTCTTAATACCTTCCACAGAGCATTTCTATCAACTCTGTCATATGCCTTCTCCAGATCCATAAATGGTACATACAAATCCATTTGCTTTTCTAAGTATTTCTCACACACACACACACACACATATATATATATATATATATATATATATATATATATATATATATATATATATATATATATATATATATATATATATATATATATATATATATATATATATATATATATATATATATATATATATATATATATATTCTGTATTATATTTTTCATACTTTGTCGCTGTCTCCCGCGTTAGCAAGGTAGCGCAAGGAAACAGAGGAAAGAATGGCCCAACCCACCTATATGCACATGTATGTATGTACATACTCATACATACAAGCAAATATACATACCTATACATTTCACCGTATACATATACAGACATATGCATGTGTACACATATACACAATTTATGCTTACTGTACTCATTCATTTCCGTTGCCACCCCGCTACACATGAAATGACAACCGTCTGCCTCTGCATGAGCGCGAGGTAGCGCTAGGAAAAGACAACAAATGCCATATTATTTCACAGAGTCTCTACCTGTCATGTATAATGCACCGAAATCACAGCTCCCTTTCCTCATGCAGGCCCCACAAATCTTTCCATGGTTTACTCCGGATGCTTCTCATGCCCTGGTTCAATCCATTGACAGCAGGTCGATCCCGGTATACCACATTGTTCCAATTCACTACATTCCTTGCACGCTTATCACCCTCCTGTATGTTCAGGCCCCGATCACTCAAAATCTTTTTCACTCCATCCTTCCACCCCCAATTTGATCTCCCACTTCTCCTCGTTCCCTCCATCTCTGACACACATATGCTCTTTGTCAATCTTTCCTCCATCATTCTCTTCATGTGACCAAACCATTTCTAAACATCCTCCTCTGCTCTTCCAACCATACTGTTTTTATTACCACATTTATCTCTTACCCTCTCATTACTTACTCGATCAAACCATCTCATACCATATATTGTCCTCAAACATCTCATTTCCAGCAAATCCACCCTTCTCCGCACAACTCTATCTATAGCCCACGCCTCGCAACCATATATCATTGTTGAACAAATATTGCTTTAAACATTTCCATTTTTGCTTTCCAAGATAATGTTCTCTCCTTCCACACATTTTTCAACGCTCCCAGGACTTTCGCCCCCTCCCTCACCCTGTGACTCACTTCCGCTTTCATGGTTCTATCCGCTGCCAAATCCACTCCCAGATATCTAAAACACTCAACTTCCTCCAGTTTCTCTCCATTGAAACTTACTTCTCAATTGACTTGTCCCTCAACCCTACTGTACCTGATAACCTTGTTCTTATTCATATTTACTCTCAGTATTCTTCTCTCACACACTTTACCAAACTAAGTCACTCACTTCCCAAGCCCTTTCATCCACAACTGACTACATACTTGCCTCTTTTTCCAAAACCCTTTCATTTACCTCCCTAACAACCCCATCCATAAACAAATTAACAACCATGGACACATCTCGCACCCCTGCCGGAAACCGACATTCACGGAGAACTAATCAATTTCCTCTCCTCCTACTTGTACACCTTCCTTACATCCTCGATAAACATTTTTCACTGCTTCTAGCAACCTGCCTCCCACACCATATGTTCATAATACCTTCCACAGAGCATCTCTATCAAGTCTATCGTATGCCTTCTCCAGATCCATAAATGCTCTATAGAAATCCATTTGTTTTTCTAAGTATTTTTCACATAAATTATTCAAAGCAAACACGTGATCCACACATCCTCCACCACTTCTGGAACCACACTGCTCTTCCCCAATCTGATGCTCCGTACATGCCTTAACCCTCTCAATCAATACCCTCCATATAATTTCCCAGTAATTCTCAACAAACTTATACCTCTGTAATTTGAACACTTAACTTTATTCCCTTTGCCTTTGTACAATGGCACTATACATGCATTGTGCAAATCCTCAGGCATCTCATCATGAGCCATACTTACATATCCTTAAGGACCAACCAGTCAACATCACAGTCACCCCCTTTTTTAATAAATTCCACTACAATACCTTCCAAAGCCACCGCCTTGCCAGCTTTAATTTTCCAGAAAGCTTTCACTACCTCTTTTCTTTTAATCAAATCATTCTCCCTAACCCTCTCACTTCGCACACCACCTCCACCAAAACACCCTATATCTGCCACTCTATCACCTACCATATTGAACAATCCTTGAAAATACTCAAACCATCTCCTTACATCGCCATTACTTGTTATTACCTCCCCATTAGCCCTCTTCACTGATGTCCCAATTTTTTTCTCTTGTCTTACGAACTTTATTTACCTCCTTCCAAAACATCTTTTTATTCTCCCTAAAATTTAATGATTATCTCTCACCCCAACTCTCATTTGCCCTCTTTTTCACTTCATGCACCTTTTTTGTGAACTCCTGCCTCTTTCTTTTATACATATCCCATTCATCTGCATTATTCCTCTGCAAAAATCGTCCAAATGCCTCTCTCTTCTCTTTCACTAGTAATCTTACTTCTTCATCCCATCACTCACTACCCTTTCTAATCTGCCCTCCTCCCGCGCTTTTCATGCAACAAGCATCTTTTGCGCAACCATTACTGCTTCCCTTAATACATCCTATTCTTCCCCCACTCCCCTTACGTCCTTTGTTCTCACTTTTTTCAGTCTCTCTCGGTAATTCCTCAAACAACTCTCCTTCCCAAGCTCTCTTACTCTCATCACTCTCTTCATCCCACCATTCTCTCATATGCACTTTGCTGGTATTCATATTTCTCCGTGTTTTCCAGTTAGATTCGATAAAATGCTATTGCTGGCTCTGTGTACCTAATAGGAAATGACCGGTGTAGATCCCGTCGCTCACCAACCTGAGACGAATGGTATTCGTGTACATAGTATTCGAACAGTCATATCCCTATTAGGGGCGATCATAGGGTAGCGGTAACACTCTCGCCTGTTGCACAGGGGTCCCGGGTTCGATCCTGGCTGTTTCTAGGTTTGTATTTTCTATGAAAGTGCGCGTTCATATGCATTTTGTTCATATTCAAATACCTCCGCGTTTGTACAGTTTGGTTCGGTAAAATGCTATCTGCTGGCTGTGTGAGCCTAATGCGAAATAACCGGTATAGACCCCGTTGCTCACCAACATACGTGAGACGAAGGGTATTGGAGTACACAGTATTCGAATGGTCATTTCCCTATTAGGGACGATCATAGCCTAGCGGTAGCGCTCCCGCCTGTTGCCGGGTCCCGGGTTCGATCCTGGCTGTTGGAGGTTTGTATGTTTTATGAAAGTGTTCATTCATATGCACTTTGGTCATATACATATACCTTCACGTTGCACATTAGGTTCGGTAAAATGCTATCTGCTGGCTGTGTGAGCCTGATGGGAAATGACCGTTGTTGACCCCGATGCTCGCCAATGTGAGACGAAGAGTATTCGAGTACATAGAATTCGAATAGTCATTTCCCTGTTAGGGGCAATCATAGCCTAATGATAGCGTTCCCGCCTGTTGCACAGTAATTCCGGGTTAGTTCCTGGCTGTTGGAGGTTTGTATTTTCTATGAAAGTGCGTGCTCATATGCCCTTTGGTCATATTCATATACCTCCGCATTGTACAGTTAGGTTCGGTAAAATGATATCTGCTGCCTATGTGCGCCTGATGGGAAATGACCGGAGTAGACACCGTTGCTCACCAACGTAGGACGAAGGTTATTCGAGTACATAGAATTCGAAAAGTCATTTTCCTATTAGGGGCGAACATAGCATAGGGGTAGAACTCTCGCCTGTTGAACAGGGGTCCCGGGTTCGATCTTGGCTGTCAGAGGTGTGTATGTTCTACGAAAGTGCGCGTTCACATGCAGTTTGCTCATATATATATATATATATATATATATATATATATATATATATATATATATATATATATATATATAATATATATATATATAATTTTTCTTTTCTCTTTTCTGTTTCCTGGTGGTACCTTGATGTCGCGGGAAACGGCGATCAAGTATTATACATTGATGGTAATCTTTTTCTTCATACATATTCGGAATTTCCCTCGTTAGCGAGGAAGCATTAAGAAGAGAGGACTCAGCCTTATTTGGAATATCCTCACTTAGCCTTCTCTGTTCTTTCTTTTGAAAAATTAAAAGCGACAGGGGAAGGTTCCAGACCCCACTCCCTCCACTTTAAGTCGAATTCTACGAGACGCAGGGAATGCGTTGGAGATATTCTTTGTCCCCTATCCCTAGGGATAATGTGTGTCGAAATGTGTGTGGATGTCACCAAGATGAGAAAAAAAGAGACATAGGTAGTATGTTTGAGGAGAGGAACCTGGGTGTTTTGGCTATGAGTGAAACGAAGCTCAAGGGTAAATGGGAAAAGTGCTTTGGGAATGTCTTGGGAGTAAAGTCAGGGGTTAGTAAGAGGACAAGAGCAAGGGAAGGAGTTGCATTACTCCTGAAACCGGAGTGGTGGGAGTATGTGATAGAGTGTAAGAAGGTAAACTATTGATTGATATAGGTAAAACTGAAAGTTGATGGAGAGAGATGGATGATCATTGCTGCATATGCACCAGGGAGTGAGAAGAAAGATTATCAGAGGCAGGTGTTTTGGGAACAGCTGAGTCAGTCTGTTAGTAGTTTTGATGCACGAGACTGGGTTATAGTGATGGGTGATTGATGCTAAAGTGAATAATGTGGTAGCTGAAGGAATAATTGGTGTACCTGGTGTGTCCAGTGTTGTATATGGAAATGGTGAAGTGCTTGTAGATTTGTGTGCTGAAAAAGGACTGGTGATTAGGAATACCTGGTTTAAAAAGAGAGGTATGCATAAGTATGCGTATGTAAGTAGAAGAAATGACCAGAGAGTGTTATTGGATTACGTGTTAATTGATAGGCGCGAGAAAAAGAGACTTTTTGATGTTAATGTAATGAGAGGTGCAACTGGAGGGATGTCTGATAATTACGTTGTGGAGGCGAAAGTGAAGATTTGTAGAGGTTTCCGGAAAAGAAGAGAGAATGTTGAGGTGAAGGGAGTGGTAAGAGGAAGTGAGCTTGGGAAGGAGACTTGTGTGAAGAAGCACCAGGAGAGACTGAGTAGAGAATAGAAAAAGGTGAGAACATAGGACGCAAGGGGAGTGGGTGAGGAAAGGGATGTATTTAGGGAAGCAGTGATGGCTTGCGCAAAAGATGCTTCTGGCATGAGAAATGTGGGAGGTGGACAGATTAGAAAGGGTAGTAATTGGTAGGATGAAGAAGTAAGATTATTAGTGAAAGAGAAGAGAGAGGCGTTTGGGCGATTTTTGCATGGAAATAATGCAAATAACTGGGAGATGTATAAAAAAAAAGAGGCAGGAGGTCAAGAGAAGGATGCAAGAGGTGAAAAAGAGGGCAAATGAAAGCTGGGGTGAGAGAGTATCATTAAATTTTAGGGAGAATAAAGAGATGTTTTTCTCCATTCAAACGTACCTCACAATTGACTTGTCCCTTAACCCTACTGTACCTGATAACCTTGCCTTTATTCATATTTACTCTCAGCTTTCTTCTTTCACATACTTTACCAAACTCAGTCAACAGCTTCTGCAGTTTCACACCCGAATCAGCCACCAGCGATGTATCATCAGCGAACAACAAATGACTCACTTCCCAAGCTCTTTCATCCACAACAATCTTCATACTTGCCTCTCTTTCTAAAACTCTTGCATTCACCTCCCTAACAACCCCATCCATAAACCAATTAAACAACCATGGAGACATCACACCCTTGCTGCAAGCGTACATTTACTGAGAACCAGTCTCTTTCCTCTCTTCCTATACGTACAAATACCTTATATCTTCCAAAAAAACTTTTCACTGCTTCTAACAACTTGCCTCCCACACGATATATTCTTAATACCTTCCACAGAGCATCTCTATCAACTCTATCATATGCATTCTCCAGATCAATAAATGCTACATACAAATACATTTGCTTTTCTAATTATTTCTCACATACACTCTTCAAAGCAAACACCTAATCTACATATCCTCTACCACCTCTGAAACCACACTACTCTTCCCCAATCTGATGCTCTGTACATTCCTTAACCCTCTCAATGAATACCCTCCCGCATAATTTCCCAGGAACACTCAACAAACTTATTCCTCTGTAATTTGAGCACTCACTTTTATCCCCTTTGCCTTTGTACAATGGCACTATACATGCATTCCGGCAATCCTCACGCACCTCACCATGCGTAATACATTCATCAAATAACCTTACAAACCAGTCAACAATACAGTCACCCCCCCCCCCTTTTTAATGAATTCTACTGCAATACCATCGAAAACCGCTGTCTTGCCGGCTTTTATCTTCCGCAAAGCTTTTACTACCTCTTCTCTGTTTACCAAATCATTTTTCCTAACCCTCTCGCTTTGGAAACCACCTCGAACAAAACACCCTATATCTGCCTCTCTATCATCAAACACATTCAACTAACCTTCAAAATACTCACTCCATCACCACTACTTGTAATCACCTCCCCATTAGCCCCCTTCACTGAAGTTCCCATTTGTTCACTTGTCTTACGCACTTTAATTACCCCCCTTCCAAAACATATTTTCATTCTCCCTAAAATTTAATGAGACTCTCTAACCTTAACTCTCATTTGCCCACTTTTTCACCTCGTGCACCTTTCTCTTGACCTCCTGCTTTCTTTTTTTTATACGTCTCCCACTCATTTGCATTATTTCTCTGCAAAAATCGTCCAAATGCCTCTCTCTTCTCTTTCACTATTAATCTTACCTCTTCATCCCACACCTCACTACCTTTTCTAATCAACCCACCTCCCACGCTTTTCATGCCACAAGCATCTCTTGCACAAGCCATCACTACTTCCCGAAATACATCCCATTCCTTGCCCACTCCCTTTAAGTCCTTTCTTCCCACCTTTATCATTCTGTACTAAGTGTCTCTTGGTATTTCCTCACACACGTCTCCTTCCCAAGATCACTTACTCTCACCACTCTTTTCACCACAATATTTCTCCTCTTTTATGAAAACTTCTACAAATCTTCACCTTCGCTTCCACATCTCAGCACATTTACATTCAAAAGTCTCTCTTTCGTGCGCCTATCAATTAACACGTAATCCAATAACGCTCTCTGGCCATCTCTCCTACTTACATACTTATACTTATGTATATCTCTCTTTTTAAACCAGGTATTCCCAACCACCAGTCCATTTTCAGCACATAAATTTACAGGCTCTTCTCCAATGACATTTACAACACTGGACACCCCATGTACACTAATTATTCCCTAAACTGCCACATTACTCACACTTGCATTCAAATCACCGATTACTATAACCCGGTCACGTGCATCAAATCTACTAGCACACTCACTCAGCTGCTCCCAAAACACTTGCTTCTCACGATCTTTCTTCTCATGCCTATGTGAATATGCACCAATAATAACCCATCTATCTCCATTCACTTTCAGTTTTACCCATATAAATCTAGAGTTTACTTTCTTACACTCTATCACATACTCCCACCACTCCAGTTTCATGAGTAGTGCTACTTCTTCTTTTGCTCTTGTCCTCTCACTAACCCCTCACTTAACTAGCAAGACATTCCAAAGCACTCATCCCCTTTACCCTTGAGCTTCGTTTCACTCAGAGCCAAAACATCAAGGTTCCTTTCCTCAAACATACTACCTAACTCTCCTTTTCTCTCACCTTGGTTACATCCACAAACATTTAGAAAACCCCAATCTGAGCCTTCGAGGAGGATGATCACTCCCAGCGTGACTCCTTCTTGTGATTCCCCTTTTAGAAAGTTAAAATACAAGGAGGGGAGGGTTTCTAGAACTCCACTCCCGTCCCCTTAAGTCGACTTCTACGATACGTGAGGAATGCATGGGAAGTATTCTTACTCCCCTATCCCCAGGGATATATATATATATATATATATATATATATATATATATATATATATATATATATATATTTTTTTTTTTTTTTCTTTTTTTTTTTATACATTGTCGCTGTCTCCCGCGTTTGCATGGTAGCGCAAGGAAACAGACGAAAGAAATGGCCCAACCCCCCCCATACACATGTACATACATACGTCCACACACGCAAATATACATACCTACACAGCTTTCCATGGTTTACCCCAGACGCTTCACATGTCTTGATTCAATCCACTGACAGCACGTCAACCCCGGTATACCGCATTGCTCCAATTCACTCTATTCCTTGCCCTCCTTTCACCCTCCTGCAAGTTCAGGCCCCGATCACACAAAATCTTTTTCACTCCATCTTTCCACCTCCAATTTGGTCTCCCTCTTCTCCTCGTTCCCTCCACCTCCGACACATATATCCTCTTGGTCAACCTTTCCTCACTCATTCTCTCCATGTGCCCAAACCATTTCAAAACACCCTTTTCTGCTCTCTCAACCACGCTCTTTTTATTTCCACACATCTCTCTCACCCTTACGTTACTTACTCGATCAAACCACCTCACACCACACATTGTCCTCAGACATCTCATTTCCAGCACATCCATCCTCCTGCGCACAACTCTATCCATAGCCCACGCCTCGCAACCATACAACATTGTTGGAACCACTATTCCTTCAAACATACCCATTTTTGCTTTCCGAGATAATGTTCTCGACTTCCACACATTCTTCAAGGCTCCCAGAATTTTCGCCCCCTCCCCCACCCTATGGTCCACTTCTGCTTCCATGGTTCCATCCGCTGCCAGATCCACTCCCAGATATCTAAAACACTTCACTTCCTCCAGTTTTTCTCCATTCAAACTCACCTCCCAATTTACTTGACCCTCAACCCTACTGTACCTAATAATCTTGCTCTTATTCACATTTACTCTTAACTTTCTTCTTCCACACACTTTATCAAACTCCGTCACCAGCTTCTGCAGTTTCTCACATGAATCAGCCACCAGCGCTGTATCATCAGCGAACAACAACTGACTCACTTCCCAAGCTCTCTCATCCCCAACAGACTTCATCCTTGCACCTCTTTCCAAAACTCTTGCCTTTACCTCCCTAACAACCCCATCCATAAACAAATTAAACAACCATGGAGACATCACACACCCCTGCCGCAAACCTACATTCATATATATATATATATATATATATATATATATATATATATATATATATATATATATATATATATATATATATATATATATATATATATATATATATATATATATATATATATATATATATATATATATATATATATATATATTTATATATATATATATATATATATATATATATATATATATATATATATATATATATATATATATATATATATATATATATATATTTTTTTTTTTTTTTTTTTCCTTTGTCGCTCTCTCCCGCGTTTGCGAGGTAGCGCAAGCAAACAGACGAAAGAAATGGCCCAACCCACCCCCATACACATGTATATACAGACACGTACACACACGCAAATATACATACCTACACAGCTTTCCATGGTTTACCCCATACGCTTCACATGCCCTGATTCAATCCACTGACAGAACCTCAACCCCGATATACCACATGGATCCAATTCACTCTATTCCTTGCCCGCCTTTCACCCTCCTCATGTTCAGACCCCGATCACTCAAAATCTTTTTCACTCCATCTTTCCACCTCCATTTTGGTTTCCCACTTCTCCTCGTTCCCTCCACCTCCGACACATATATCCTCTTGGTCAATCTTTCCTCCTCATTCTCTCCATGTGCCCAAACCATTTCAAAACACCCTCTTCTGCTCTCTCAACCATGCTCTTTTTATTTCCACACATCTCTCTTACCCTTACATTACTTACTCGATCAAACAACCTCACACCACACATTGTCCTCAAACATCTCATTTCCAGCACATCCACCCTCCTGCGCACAACTCTATCCACAGCCCACGCCTCGCAATCATACAACATTGTTGGAACCACTATTCCTTCAAACATACACATTTTTCCTTTACGAGATAATGTTCTCGACTTCCACACATTCTTCAAGGCTCCCATGATTTTCGCCCCCTCCCCCAACCTATGATTCACTTCCGCTTCCATGGTTCCATCCGCTGCCAGATCCACTCCCAGATATCTAAAACACTTTACTTCCTCCAGTTTATCTCCAATCAAACTTACCTCCCAATTGACTTGACCCTCAACCCTACTGTACCTAATAACCTTGCTCTTATTTACATTTACTCTTAACTTTCTTCTTTCACAAACTTTACCAAACTCAGTCACCAGCTTCTGCAGTTTCTCACATGAATCAGCCTCCAGCGCTGTATCATCAGCGAACAACAACCGACTCACTTCCCAAGCTCTCTCATCCACATATATATATATATATATATATATATATATATATATATATATACATATATATATATATATATATATATATATATATATATATATATATATATATATATATATATATATACATATATATATATATATATATATATATATATATATATATATATATATATATATATATATATATATATATATATATATATATATATATATATATATATATATATATATATATATATATATATATATATATATTTTATATATATATATATATATATATATATATATATATATATATATATATATATATATATATATATATATATATATATATATATATATATATATATATATATATATATATATATATATATATATATATATATATATATATATATATATATATATATATATATATGAATGTACTGGAAAAATTGAGGTCCAGATAAACTTTTGGTCTGTCAAGGCTTAATTATGGAGGATGACCAACTACCTACCCTCATGTATCCAAGATATGGTTGTGCTTTGTGTAATGAAGACAATTGAGAAACATCATAAGCCAATATTCCAGTTTCATGATAAGAGAAGTAGACCAGGCAGTGTGATAGAGTGGTTTAATTGATGAAAACTAATAGTGACGTTTGTGTAAATAAATTATACATTTCCCTTTTCCATAGCCAGAGTTTGAACCATTATGTGACATTCATTTTTTCATTTCATTTGAAGATAGAACTTTCAGTTTTCTAAATTATTTCTTACATTTTTCATATATATGTATATATATATATATATATATATATATATATATATATATATATATATATATATATATATATATATATATATATATATATATATATATATATATATATATATATATATATATATACATATATATATATATATATATATATATATATATATATATATATATATATATATATATATATATATATATATATATATATATATATATATATATATATATATATATATATATATATATATATATATATACATATATATATATATATAAATAGAAAAGCAAATGGATTTCTATGTAGCATTTATGGATCTGGAGAAGGCATATGATAGAGTTGATAGAGATGCTCTGTGGAAGGTTTCAAGAATATATGGTGTGAGAGGCAAGTTGTTAGAAGCAATGAAAAGTTTTTATCAAGTATGTAAGGCATGTGTACGTGTAGGAAGAGAGGAAAGTGATTGGTTCTCAGTGAATGTAGGTTTGCGGCAGGGGTGCGTGATGTCTCCAAGGTTGTTTAATTTGTTTATGGATGGGGTTGTTAGGGAGGTGAATGCAAGAGTTTTGGAAAGAGGAGCTATTATGAAGTCTGTTGGGGATGAGAGAGCTTGGGAAGTGAGTCAGTTGTTGTTCGCTGATGATACAGCGCTGGTGGCTGATTCATGTGAGAAACTGCAGAAGCTGGTGACTGAGTTTGGTAAAGTGTGTGAAAGAAGAAAGTTAAGAGTAAATGTGAATAAGAGCAAGATAATTAGGTATAGTAGGCTTGAAGGTCAAGTCAATTAAGAGGTAAGTTTGAATGGAGAAAACCTGGAGGAAGTAAATTATTTTAGATATCTGTGAGTGGATCTGGCAGCGGATGGAACCATGGAAGCGGAAGTGGATCATAGGGTGGGGGAGTGGGCGAAAATCCTGGGAGCCTTGAAGAATGTGTGGAAGTCGATAACATTATCTCGGAGAGCAAAAATGGGTATGTTTAAAGGAATAGTGGTTCCAACAATGTTTTATGGTTGCGAGGCGTGGGCTATGGATAGAGTTGTGCGCAGGAGGGTGGATGAGCTGGAAATGAGATGTTTGAGGACAATGTGTGGTGTGAGGTGGTTTGATCGAGTAAGTAACGTAAGGGTAAGAGAGATGTGTGGAAATAAAAAGAGCGTGGTTGAGAGAGCAGAAGAGGGTGTTTTGAAATGGTTTGGGCACATGGAGAGAATGAGGGAAGAAAGATTGACCAAGAGGATATATGTGTCGGAGGTGGAGGGAACGAGAAGTGGGAGACCAAATTGGAGGTGGAAAGATGGAGTGAAAAAGATTTTGTATGATCGGGGCCTGAACATGCAGGAGGGAGAAAGGCGGGCAAGGTATAGAGTGAATTGGATCGCTGTGGTATACCGGGGTTGACGTACTGTCAGTGGATTGAATCAGGGCATGTGAAGCGTCTGGGGTAAACCATGGAAAGATGTGTAGGTATGTATATTTGCGTGTGTGGACGTATGTATATACATGTGTATGGGGGTGGGATGAGCCATTTCTTTCGTCTGTTTCCTTGCGCTACCTCGCAAACGCGGGAGACAGCAACAAAGCAAAAAAAAAAATATATATATATATATATATATATATATACATTTTTTTTTTTTCATACGATTCGCCGTTTCCCGCGTTTGCGAGGTAGCGTTAAGAACAGAGGACTGGGCCTTAGAGGGAAAATCCTCACCTGACCCCCTTCTCTGTTCCTTCTTTTGGAAAATTAAAAAAAAATATGTGTGTATGTGTGTATATATATTTTTTTTTTTTTTTTTTTTCTAAAAGAAGGAACAGAGAAGGGGGCCAGGTGAGGATATTCCCTCAAAGGCTACCTTGCTAATGCGGGAAATGGCGAATAGTTTTAAAGAAAAGAAAGAATATATATATATATATATATATATATATATATAAATATATATATATATATATATATATATATATATATATATATATATATATATATATATATATATATATATATATATATATATATATATATATATATATATATATATATATATATATATATATATATATATATATATATATATATATATATATATATATATATATATATATATATATATATATATATATATATATATATATATATATATATATATATAATGCGACTAGGGGGGACGGGAGCGAGGGGCCAGAAATCCTCCCCTCATTGTATTTTAACTTTCAAAAAATGGGAAACAGAAGGAGTCACGCGGGGAGTACTCATCCTCCTCGTAGACTCAGATTGGGGGTGTCTAAATGTGTGTGAATACAAACAAGATGTGAAAAAAGGAGAGATAGGTAGTATGTTTGAGGAAAGGAACCTCAATGTTTTGGCTCTGAGTGAAACGGAGCTCAAGGGTAAAGGGGAAGAGTGGTTTGGGATTGTCTTGGGAGTAAAGTCATGGGTTAGTGAGAGGAAAAGAGCAACGGAAGGAGTAGCAATACTCCTGAAACAGGAGTTGTGGGAGTATGTGATAGAATGTAAGGATTTAAATTTTCGATTAATATGTGTAAAACTGAAAGTTGATGGAGAGAGATGGGTGATTATTGGTGTATATGCACCTGGGCATGAGAAGAAAGATCATGAGAGGCAAGTGTTTTGGGAGCAGCTGAATGAGTGTGTTAGTGGTTTTGATGCACGAGACCGGGTTATAGTGATGGGTGATTTGAATGCAAAGGTGAGTAATGTGGCAGTTGAGGGAATAATTGGTATACATGGGGTGTTCAGTGTTGTAAATGGAAATGTTGAAGAGCTTGTAGATTTATGTGCTGAAAAAGGACTGGTGCTTGGGAATACCTGGTTTAAAAAGCGAGATATACATAAGTATACGTATTTAAGTAGGAGAGATGGCCACAGAGCGTTACTGGATTACGTGTTAATTGACAGGCGCTAAAGAGGGACTTTTGGATGTTAATATGCTGAGAGTTGCATCTGGAGGGATGTCTGATCATTATTTGGTGGAGGCTAAGGTGAAGATTTGTATGGGTTTTCAGAAAAGAAGAAGAGTGAATGTTGGGGTGAAGAGGGTGGTGAGAGTAAGTGCGCTTAGGAAGGAGACGAGTGTGAGGAAGTACCAGGAGAGACTGAGTACAGAATGGAAAAAGGTGAGAACAATGGAAGTAAGGGGAGTGGTGGAGGAATGGGATATATTTAGGGAATCAGTGATGGATTGCGCAAAAGATGCTTGTGGCATGAGAATCGTGAAAGGTAGGTTGATTAGGGAGGGTAGTGAGTGGTGGGTTGAAGAAGTAAGATTATTAGTGAAAGAGAAGAGAGAGGCATTTGGAATATTTTTCCAGGGAAAAAATACAAATGAGTGGGAGATGTATAAAAGAAAGAGACAGGATGTCAAGAGAAAGGTACAAGAGGTGAAAAAGAGGGCAAATGAGAGTTGGGGTGAGAGAGTGTCATTAAATTTTAGGGAGAATAAAAAGACGTTCTGGAAGGAGGTAAATAAAGTGCGTAAGACAAGGGAGCAAATGGGAACTTCAGTGAAGGGCGCTAATGGGAGGTGATAACAAGTAGTGGTAATGTGAGAAGGAGATGGAGTGAGTATTTTGAAGGTTTGTTGAATGTGTTTGATGATAGAGTGGCAGATATAGTGTGTTTTGGTCGAGATGGTGTGCAAAGTGAGAGGGTTAGGGAAAATGATTTGGTAAAAAGAGAAGAGGTGGTAAAAGCTTTGCGGAAGGTGAAAGCCGGCAAGGCAGCAAGTTTGGATGGTATTGCAGTGGAATCGATTAAAAAAGGAGGTGACTGTATTGTTGACTGGTTAGGAAGGATATTAAATGTATGTATGACTCATGGTGAGGTGCCTGAGGATTAGTGGAATGCGTGCAAAGTGCCATTGCACAAAGGCAAAGGGGATAAGAGTGAGTGCTCAAATTACAGAGGTATAAGTTTGTTGAGTATTCCTGGCAAATTATATGGGAGGGTATTGATTGAGAGGGTGAAGGCATGTACATAGCATCAGATTGGGGAAGAGCAGTGTGGTTTCAGAAGTGGTAGAGGACGTGTGGATCAGGTGTTTGCTTTAAAGGAATGTATGTGAGAAATACTTAGAAAAGCAAACGAATTTGTATGTAGCATTTACGGATCTGGAGAAGGCATATGATAGAGTTGATAGAGATGCTCTGTGGAAGGTATTAAGAATATATGGTGTGGGAGGCAAGTTGTTAGAAGCAGTGAAAAGATTTTATTCAGGATGTAAGGCATGTGTACGTGTAGGAAGAGAGGAAAGTGATTGGTTCTCAGTGAAAGTAGGTTTGCGGCAGGGGTGTGTGATGCCTACATGGTTGTTTAATTTCTTATTGGATGGGGTTGTTAGGGAGGTGAATGCAAGAGTTTTAGAAAGAGGGGCAAGTATGAAGTCTGTTGTAGATGAGAGAGCTTGGGAAGTGAGTCAGATGTTGTTCGCTGATGATACGGCGCTGTTGACTGATTCATGTGAGAAACTGCAGAAGCTGGTTACTGAGTTTGGTAAAGTGTGTAAAAGAAGAAAGTTAAGAGTAAATGTGAATAAGAGCAAGGTTATTAGGTACAGTAGGGTTGAGGGTCAAGTCAACTGGGAGGTAAGTTTGAATGGAGAAAAACTGGAGGAAGTAAAGTGTTTTAGATATCTGGGAGTGGATCTGGCAGCGGATGGAACCATGGAAGCGGAAGTGGATCATAGGGTGGGGGAGGGGGCGAAAATTCTGGGAGCCTTGAAAAATGTGTGGAAGTCGAGAACATTATCTCGGAAAGCAAAAATGGGTATGTTTGAAGGAATAGTGGTTCCAACAATGTTGTATGGTTGCGAGGCGTGGGCTATGGATAGAGTTGTGCGCAGGAGGATGGATGTGCTGGAAATGAGATGTTTGAGGACAATGTGTGGTGTGAGGTGGTTTGATCGCGTAAGTAACGTAAGGGTAAGAGAGATGTGTGGAAATAAAAAGAGCGTGGTTGAGAGAGCAGAAGAGGGTGTTTTGAAATGGTTTGGTCACATGGAGAGAATGAGTGAGGAAAGATTGACCAAGAGAATATATGTGTCGGAGGTGGAGGGAACGAGGAGAAGAGGGAGACGAAATTGGAGGTGTAAAGATGGATTGAAAAAGATTTTGTATGATCGGGGCCTGAACATGCAGGAGGGTGAAAGGAGGGCAAGGAATAGAGTGAATTGCAGCGATGTTGTATACCGGGGTTGACGTGCTGTCAGTGTATTGAATCAAGGCATGGGAAGCGTCTGGGGTAAACCATGGAAAGCTGTGTAGGTATGTATATTTGCGTGTGTGGACGTATGTATATACATGTGTATGGGGGTGGGTTGGGCCATTTCTTTCGTCTATTTCCTTGCGCTACCCTCGCAAACGCGGGAGACAGCGACAAAAAAAAAAAAATATATATATATATATATATATTGGGGAGAAAGAATACTTCCCACGTATTCCCTGCGTGTCGTAGAAGGCGACTAAAAGGGGAGGGAGCGAGGGGCTGGAAATCCTCCCCTCATTATTTTTGTATAATTTTCCAAAAGAAGGAACAGAGAAGGGGGCCAGTTGAGGATATTCCCTCAAAGTCCCAGTTTTCCTCTTAACGCTACGTCGCTAACGTGGGAAATGGCGAATAGTTTGAAAGAAAAGTTTGTTTGAAAAAAAAATATATATATATATATATATATATATATATATATATATATATATATATATATATATATATAAATATATATATATATATATATATATATATATAATATATATATATATATATATATATATATATAATATTCCTATGAGTCCACGGGATAAATGAAACACGAA
>NC_092238.1:57150143-57155143 GCF_036320965.1 Panulirus ornatus
CGACTCGCAGGGAATACGTGGGAAGTATTCTTAATCCCCTATCCCCAGGGATAATATATATATATATATATATATATATATATATATATATATATATATATATATATATATATATATATATATATATATATATATATATATATATTTATATATATGTATATATATATATATATATATATATATATATATATATATATATATATATATATATATATATATATATATATATATATATATATATATATATATATATATATATATATATATATATATATATATATATATTTACTTATATATATACCAGGTGGGACTGAGTACAGAATGGAAAAAGGTAAGAACAATGGAAGTAATTGGAGTGGGAAGGAATGGGATGTATTTAGTGAAACAGTGATGGATTGCGCAAAAGATGCTTGTGGCATGAGAAGAGTGGGAGGTGGGTTGATTAGAAAGGGTACTGAGTGGTGGGATGAAGAAGTAAGATTATTAGTGAAAGAGAAGAGAGAGGCATGTGGACGATTTTTGCAGGGAAAAAATGCAATTGAGTGTGAGATGTATAAATGAAAGAGACAGGAGGTCAAGAGAAAGGTGCAAGAGGTGAAAAAAAGGGCAAATGAGAGTTGGGGTGAGAGAGTATCATTAAATTTTTGGGAAAATGAAAAGATGTTCTGGAAGGAGGTAAATAAAGTGCGTAAGAGAAGGGAGCAAATGGGAACTTTAGTGAAGGGCGTAAATGGGGAGGTGATAACAAGTGGTGGTGACGTGAGAAGGAGATGGAGTGAGCATTTTGAAGGTTTGTGTAATGTGTTTGATGATAGAGTGGCAGATATAGGGTGTTTTGGTCGAGGTGGTGTGCAAAGTGAGAGGGTTAGGGAAAATGATTTGGTGAACAGAGAAGAGGTAGTAAAAGCTTTCCGGAAGATGAAAGCCTTCAAGGCAGCAGGTTTGGATGGTATTGCAGTGGACTTTATTAAAAAAGGGGGTGACTGTATTGTTGACTTGTTGGTAAGGTTATTCAATGTATATATGACTCATGGTGAGGTGCCTGAGGATTGACGGAATGCGTGCATAGTGCCATTGTACAAAGGCAAAGGGGATAAGAGTGAGTGCTCAAATTACAGAGGTATAAGTTTGTTGAGTATTCCTGGTAAATTATATGGGAGGGTATTGATTGAGAGGGTGAAAGCATGTACAGAGCATCAGATTGGGGAAGAGCAGTGTGGTTTCAGAAGTGGTAGAGGATGTGTGGATCAGGTGTTTGCTTTGAAGAATGTATGTGAGAAATACTTAGAAAAGCAAATGCATTTGTATGTAGCATTTATGGATCTGGAGAAGGCATATGATAGAGTTGATAGAGATGCTCTGTGGAAGGTATTAAGAATATATGGTGTGGGAGGCAAGTTGTTAGAAGCAGTGAAAAGTTTTTATCGAGGATGTAAGGCATTGTACGTGTAGGAAGAGAGGAAAGTGATTGGTTCTCAGTGAATGTAGGTTTGCGGTAGGGGTGTGTGATGTCTCCATGGTTGTTTAATTTGTTTATGGATGGGGTTGTTAGGGAGGTGAATGCAAGAGTTTCGGAAAGAGGGGCAATTCTGAGGTCTGTTGGGGATGAGAGAGCTTGGGAAGTGAGTCAGTTGTTGTTCGCTGATGATACCGCACTGGTGGCTGATTCCTGTGAAAAACTGCAGAAGCTGGTGACTGAGTTTGGTAAAGTGTGTGAAAGAAGAAAGTTAAGAGTAAATGTCAATAAGAGCAAGGTAATTACTTACAGTAGTGTTGAGGGTCAAGTCAATTGGGAGGTAAGTTTGAATGGAGAAAAACTGGAGGAAGTAAAGTGTTTTAGATATCTGGGAGTGGATCTGGCAGTGGATGGAACAATGGAAGCGGAAGTGGATCATAGGGTGGGGGAGGGGCGAAAATCCTGGGAGCCTTGAAGAATGTGTTTAAGTCGAGAACATTATCTCGGAAAGCAAAAATGTGTATGTTTGAAGGAATAGTGGTTCCAACAATGTTGTATGGTTGCGAGGCGTTGGCTATGGATAGAGTTTTGCGCAGGAGGATGGATGTGCTGGAAATGAGATGTTTTAGGACAATGTGTGGTGTGAGGTTGTTTGATCGAATAAGTAACGTAAGGGTAAGAGAGATGTGTGGAAATAAAAAGAGCGTGGTTGAGAGAGCAGAAGAGGGTGTTTTGAAATGGTTTGGGCACATGGAGAGAATGAGTGAGGAAAGATTGACCAAGAGGATATATGTGTCGGAGGTGGAGGGAACGAGGAAAAGTGGGAGACCAAATTGTAGGTGGAAAGATGGAGTGAAAAAGATTTTGTGTGATCGGGGCCTGAACATGCAGGAGGGTGAAAGGAGTGCAAGGAATAGAGTGAATTGGATCGATGTGGTGTACCCGGGTTGACGTGCTGTCAGTGGATTGAATCAGGGCATATGAAGCGTCTGGGGTAAACCATGGAAAGCTGTGCAGGTATGTATATTTGCGTGTGTGGACGTATGTACATACATGTGTATGGGGGTGGGTTGGGCCATTTCTTTCGTCTATTTCTTTGCGCTACCTCGCAAACGCGGGAGACAGCGACAAAGAAAAAAAAAAAAGAAATATATATATATATATATATATATATATATATATATATATATATATGTATATATATATATATATATATATATATATATATATATATATATATATATATATATATATATATATATATATATATATATATATATATATATATATATATATATATATATATATATATATATATATATGTATATACGGGAGGGTATTGATTGAGAGGGTGAACGCAGGTACAGAGCATTAGATTGGGGAAGAGGAGAGTGGTTTCAGAATCGTTTGCGGACGTGTGTATCAGATGTTTGCTCTGAAGAATGTTTATGAGAAATACTTAGAAAAGCAAATGGATTTTTATGTAGCATTTATTGATCTGGAGAAGGTATATGATAGAGTTGATAGAGATGCTCTGTGGAAGATACCAAGATTATATGGTGTGGGCGGCAAGTTGTTAGAAGCAATGAAAAGTTTTTATCGAGGATGTAAGGCACGTGTACGTGTAGGAAGAGAAGAAAGTCATTGCTTCTTAGTGAATGTAGGTTCGCGGCAGGGGTGTGTGATGTCTCCATGGTTGTTTAATTTGTTTATGGATGTGGTTGATAGGGAGGTAAATGCAAGAGTTTCGGAACGAGGGGCAAGTATACAGTCTTTTGTGGATGAGAGAGCTTTGAAAGTGAGTAAGTTGTTTTTGCTGATGATACAGCGCTGATGGCTTATTCGTGTGAGAAACTACAGAAGCTTGTGACTCAGTTAAGTAAATTGTGTGAAAGAAGAAGGCTGAAAGTAAATGTGAATAAGAGCAAGGTTATTAGGGACAGTAGGGTTGAGGGAGAAGTCAATTATGAGGTAAGTCTGAATGCAGAAAAACTGGAGGAAGTGAAGTGTTTTAGATATCTGGGATTGGATTTGGCAGCGTATTGAACCATGGAAGCGGAGGTGAATCATAGTGGTGGAGGGGGCGAAAGTTCAGGGAGCGTTGAAGATTGTGTAGAAGGCGAGAACATTATCTCGGAAAGCAAAAATGGGTATTTTTGTAGGAACAATGGCTTCAACAATGTTATATGTTTGCGAGGCGTGGGCTATAGATAGAGTTGTGAGAAGTTGGGTGGATATGCTGGAAATGAGATGTTTGAGGACAATATTTGGTGTGAGGTGGTTTGATCGAGTAAGTAAAAATAGGGTAAGAGAGATGTGTGGTAATAAAAAGAGTGTAGTTGAGAGAGCAGAAGAGGATGTTTTGAAATGCTTTAATCCACTGAGAACACGTCGACCACATACACCACATCATTCCAATTTTTTCTATTCCTTGCACTCCTTTCACCCTCCTGTTCATCTAGGCCTTAATCGCTCAATATCTTTTTCACTCCATCCTTCCACCTCCGATCTGTTCTTCCGCTTCTCCTTCTTCCCTTTACCTATGACGTATATATCTTCTTTGTCAATCTTTCCTCAATCATTCTCTCCATGTGTCCAAACTATTTCAATACATCCTCTTCTGATATCTCAACTCTACCCTATATATTACAACACATCTCTATTACCCTTTCGTTATCTACTCGATGAAACCGCCTCACTCCATATATTGTCCTCAAACATCTAATTTTCAAACATGCACCTTTCTTCAACGCTACCAGAACATTCGCCCCCTCACCCACCCTCTGAGTCACTTTCGCTCTCATAGTTCCATTCTCTGTTAAGTGCACTCCCAGATATGTGAAACACTTTACTTCCTTCAGTTTTTCTTCATTCAAACTTAACTCCCAACTAACTTTTCCCTTAACGCCTCTGAATCATATAACGTTGCTCTAATTCACATTTATCGTCAACTTTCTCCCTCACACACTTCAGCGTATCATATCATAGAAATGTATTGACTTTGCTAGATCTGAAGAGAAGGAAGCTTTTACAATAGAAAGCATAGAATAGGGTAACCTTCAGCACGAAAGTATAATGTGGAGTAACTTTAAGTGGGGTATAAAATCTGATCGTAAAGAAGTGCTGGTTTATTACTGTTTTCAGAAAATGAGATCTGACTGTGATATTTATCTAGAAGGTTCCGTCATTCCTCACAAGTACTTACTGACAACAGTGAAAGGACGAACCATGCTAAACCTGTCTTGTTGTGAAACTTTAGAACAAGCCACTTGATAAAGCTGCTACTTCTGCTTTAGGATACGGTCTGTGTTTTGCCAGTATATCAAATGGTCTTATTGACACAGAAATTGTTAACGTATTCTGCAATCTGGAAGAAAGAATTAAAATCAACCTAAGGATGTTTTCAATATTCGTAAGGGAATTTTCAGCTGTGCTACGTCCAATATTGTACCTCCCAGTTATCCAGCTCTTATTGATTTCATCTGACCTCTTACTATTCCATGGTTCGTCCACTGACAGCACGCCTTTCTATAAACCACATGGT
>NC_092238.1:57160143-57186323 GCF_036320965.1 Panulirus ornatus
TATATATATATATATATATATATATATACATATATATATATATATATATATATATATATATATATATATATATATATATATATTCTTTTCTTTCTTTCAAACTGTTCGCCATTTCCCGCATTAGCGAGGTAGCGTTAAGAACAGAGGACTGGGCCTTTGAGGGAATACCCTCACCTGGCCCAATTCTGTGTTCCTTCTTTTGGAAAATTAAAAAAAAAAAAACGAGAGGGGAGGATTTCCAGCCCCCCGCTCCCTCCCCTTTTAGTCGCCTTTTACGACACGCAGGGAATACGTGGGAAGTATTCTTTGTCCCCTATCCCCAGGGAAAATATATATATATATATATATATATATATATATATATATATATATATATATATATATATATATATATATATATATATATATATATATATATATATATATATATATATATATATATATATATATATATATATATGTATATATATATATATATATATATATATATATATATATATATATATATATATATATATATATATATATATATATATATATATATATATATATATATATATATATATATATATATATATATATATATATATATATATATATATATATATATATATATATATATATATATATATATATATATATATATATATATATATATATATATATATATATATATATATATATTCCTTGCGCTCTATTCCTTGCACGCCTTTCACCCTCCTGCATGATCAGGCCCCGATCACTCAAAATCTTTTTCACTCCATCTTTCCATCTCCAATTTGGTCTCCCACTTCTCGTTCCCTCCACCTCTGACACATATATCCTCTTGGTCAATCTTTCCTCACTCATTCTCTCCATGTGACCAAACAATTTCAAAACACCCTCTTCTGCTCTCTCAATCACACTCTTTTATTTCCAAAATCTCTCTTACCCTTACATTACTTACTCGATCAAACCACCTCACACCACATATTGCCCTCAAACATCTCATTTCCAGCACATCCACCCTCCTGCGCAAACCTCTATCCATAGCCCACGCCTCGCAACCATACAACATTGTTGGAACCACTATTCCTTCAAACATACCCATTTTTGCTTTCCGAGATAATGTTCTCGACTTAAACACATTCTTCAAGGCTCCCAGAATTTTCGCCCCCTCCCCCACCCTATGATCCACTTCCGCTTCCATGGTTCCATCCGCTGCCAGATCCACTCACAGATATCTAAAACACTTTACTTCCTCCAGTTTTTCTCCATTCAAACTTACCTCCCAATTGACTTGACCCTCAACCCTAATAACCTTGCTCTTACTCACATTTACTCTTAACTTTCTTCTTTCACACACTTTACCAAACTCAGTCACCAGCTTCTGCAGTTTCTCACATGAATCAGCCACCAGCGCTGTATCATCAGCGAACAACAACTGACTCACTTCCCAAGCTCTCTCATCCACAACAGACTTCATACTTGCCCCTCTTTCCAAAACTCTTGCATTCACCTCCCTAACAACCCAATCCATAAACAAATTAAACAACCATGGAGACATCACACACCCCTGCCGCAAACCTACATTCACTGAGAACCAATCACTTTCCTCTCTTCCTACACGTGCATATGCCTTACATCCTCGATAAAAACTTTTCACTGCTTCTAACAACTTGCCTCCCACACCATATATTCTTAATATCTTCCACAGAGCATCTCTATCAACTCTATCATATGCCTTCTCCAGATCCATAAATGCTACATACAAATGCATTTGCTTTTCTAAGTATTTCTCACATACATTCTTCAAAGCAAACACCTGAGCCAAACATCCTCTACCACTTCTAAAACCACACTGCTCTTCCCCAATCTGATGCTCTGTACATGCCTCCACCCTCTCAATCAATACCCTCCCATATAATTTACCAGGAATACTCAACAAACTTATACCTCTGTAATTTGAGCACTCACTCTTATCCCCTTTGCCTTTGTACAATGGCACTATGCACGCATTCCGCCAATCCTCAGGCACCTCACCATGAGTCATACATACATCAAATAACCTTACCAACCAGTCAATAATACAGTCACCCCCTTTTTTAATAAATTGCACTGCAATACCATCCAAATCTGCTGTCTTGCCGGCTTCCATCTTCCGTAAAGATTTTACTACCTCTTCTCTATTTACCAAATCATTTTCCCTAACCCTCTGACTTTGCACACAACCTCGACCAAAACACCCTATATCTGCCACTCTATGATCAAACACATTCAACAAACCTTCAAAATACTCACTACATCTCCTTCTCACATCACCACTACCTGTTATCACCTCCCCATAAACCCCCTTCACTGAAGTTCCCATTTGCTCCCTTGTCTTACGCACTTTATTTACCTCCTTCCAAAGCATCTTTTTATTCTCCCTGAAATCTAATGATACTCTCTCACCTCAACTCTCATTTGCACTCTTTTTCACTTCTTGCACCGTTCTCTTGACCTCCTGCCTCTTTCTTTTATACCTCTCCCACTCATTTGCATTTTTCCCCAGCAAAACTTGTCCAAATGCCTCTCTCTTCTCTTTCACTAATAATCTTACTTCTTCATCGCACTACTCACTACCTTTTCTAATCAACCCACCTCCCACGCTTCTCATGCCACAAGCATCTTTTACGCTAGCCATCACTGCTTCCCTAAATACATCCTATTCCTCCCCCACTCTCCTTACCTCCTTTGTTCTCACCTTTTTCCATTCTGTACACAGTCTCTCCTGGTACTTCCTCATATAAGTCTCCTTCCCAAGCTCACTTACTCTCACCACCCTCTTCACCCCAACATTTTCTCTTCTTTTCTGAAAACCCCCACAAATCTTCACCTTCGCCTGCACAAGATAGTGATCAGACATCCCTCCAGTTGCACCTCTCAGCACATTAACATCCAAAAGTCTCTCTTTCATGCGTCTATCAATTAACACGTAATCCAACAACGCTCTCTGGCCATCTCTCCTACTTACATACGTATACTTATGTATATCTCGCTTTTTAAACCAGGTATTCCCAAGCACCAGTCCTTTTTCAGCACATAAATCTACAAGCTCTACATCATTTCCATTTACAACACTGAACACTCCATGTATACGAATTATTCCCTTTAACTGCCACATTACTCACCTTTGCATTCAAATCACCCATCACTATAACCCGGTCTTGTACATCAAAACCACTAACATACTCATTCAGCTACTCCCAAAACACTTGCCCCTCATGATCTTTCTTCTCATGCCCATGTGCATATGCACCAATAATCACCCATCTCTCTCCATCAACTTTCAGTTTTACCCATATCAATCTAGAATTTACTTTCTTACACTCTATCACATACTCCCACAACTCCTGATTCAGGAGTAGTGCTACTCCTTCTCTTGCTCTTGTCCTCTCACTAACCCCTGACTTTACTCCCCAGACATTCCCAAACCACTCTTCCCCTTTACCCTTGAGCTTCGTTTCACTCAGAGCCAAAACATCCAGGTTCCTTTCCTCAAACATACTACCTATCTCTCCTTTTTTCTCATCTTGGTTACATCCACACACATTTAGACACCCCAATCTGAGCCTTCGAGGAGGATGAGCACTCCTCGCGTGACTCCTTCTTCTGTTTCCCCCAATTCCGCCAATCCTCAGGCACCTCACCATGAGTCATACATCCATTAAATAACCTTACCAACCAGTCAACAATACAGTCACCCCCTTTTTTAATAAATTCCACTGCAATACCATCCAAACCTGCTGCCTTGCTGGCTTTCATCTTCCGCAAAGCTTTTACTACCTCTTCTCTGTGTACCAAATCATTTTCCCTAACCCTCTCACTTTGCACACCACCTCGACCAAAACACCCTATATCTGCCACTCTATCATCAAACACACACATATATATATATATATATATATATATATATATATATATATATATATATATATATATATATATATATATATATATATATATATATATATATATTGGAAAGGATCACAATTTTACGCGTGATCAAAATAACCCTATGAGTGCACCGGGAAAATGAAAAACAAAAAGTTCCCAAGTGCACTTTCGTGTAATAATCATATCGTCAAGGGAGACACAAGAGAGAAATATAACAATCAGTTGATATACATCGAAGAGACGAAGCTAGGACGCCATTTGGTAAACATGTATTTGTCCAAAACATACAACGAGCGTTTATAAACTTATCATTTTACAAATCTTATCAACAATAAAGTTATCTAATTTGTATAGACCACAACTAATATTAAGATTATAATTCTTTGTGTATTTGATAATAGAAGATTCAATGATATTTCTCTTGGTAATAGTGTTAGAGTTAATAACTGAGATTGCGTTACTCCACTCAATACAATGATCATCGGTTTTAACATGTATAAACAAGGCATTTGATTATTGTCCCGTTCTTATACTATATTTATGTTGCTTAAGTCTAACAGAAAGATCCTTACCAGTCTGACCAATATAAAATTCATCACAGTTTCAACAAAGCACTTTATAGATGCAACCAAGAGAATTTTCTGGTGAATTCCTGATTAAGATATTCTTTATAGTATTATTGTTGCTAAAGGCAACATTTACAATAAAGGATTTAAGCAACATGGAAGCAAAGTGAAATTATTACTAAAAGGGAGAACTAAAAGGTTCTTGGTGTCTATGGAAGGTTTGGGCTCAACTCCATAAAATGATTTCTTTCCTAACTTAAGGGATTCATCAATGACAGATCTAGGGTACATTAACATAGATCCAACAGAATATATCTTCTCAAACTTATCATCAATAAACTCTGGACCGTAAATACGTAATGCCCTAAGGAACATAGATTGAAATGATGATAATTTAACTCTGTCATGATGGGATGAGTAATAATGGATATATGAGCATACATTGGTGGGTTTTCTGTATAAGCTAAACTTCAACTTGTTTCCTTGTCTATGGATCATGCAATCTAAAAATCGGTAACATAACATTATTTTCATTTTATAAAGTAAATTTGATGGAAGGCACTAAAGTGTTAAGTAAAGGGAGAAATATTTGTAAATTTTCATTTGTTGGCCAAACACAGAGAACATCATCTACATACCTAAACAAAATTCCATCAGAAGGTAAGATATCCTTTAGTAATTTTGTTTCTGAAAATTCGATATAAAGATTACTTAGTACAGGTGAAAGAGGGTTACCCATTGCCATACCAAATTGTTTAGCATAATAATCTCCATTAAATTGAAATACACAGTCTTTTATACACAATTTTATCAGTTCAATGAAATTAGACTTTGAAACAGATAAATGAATATCATTCAAGACATCAAATAAATATTCTAAAAGGTCAACTGGAACTTTAGTGAAAAGTGAGGAAACATCAAAGGTAACTAGTTTGAAATCAGAATTAACGTTGATATTGTTTAGCTTGTTGACTAAATCTACATTGTTCATGATGTTAGAATTTGGTACCTTACCCACTAAAGGGCTTATTAAAGAAACTAATCATTTTGACAATTTACATATAATAGAGCCTACTGAACTCACTATAGGTCTTGTTTGAAAAATTCTGTTTATGTGCTTTGATAAATCCATACATATGTGGCAATGAAGGGGACAATGATGACAAACTTTTGATAAGAGAAATGTTACCTTTCAACAACAACTTCATCTCTTTATTGAAGTGAGAATCAACTGCTTCTAAGGGATTTTTACTAAGTTTAGAATATGTTGTGTTATCATCTAGAAGATCATTCATTTTAGATAAATAGTTACTTTTGTCTAAAATCACAGCAGTGTTAGCCTTATCTGGAAGCTAATTGCCCTAAAAGATTCATAAGAGCTATCAAATCCTAAAAAAGAAAAGGATATACATATCACTAAAGCAGATATATATATATATATATATATATATATATATATATATATATATATATATATATATATATATATATATATATATATATATATATATATATATATATATATATATATATATATATATATATATGTATTTAGGGGTAAGAGAGTATCATTAAATTTTGGGAGAATAAAAGATGTTCTGGAAGGAGGTAAATAAAGTGCGTAAGACAAGGGAACAAATGGGAACTTCAGTGAAGGGCGCAAATGGGGAGGTGATAACAAGTAGTGGTGATGTGAGAAGGAGATGGAAGTGAGTATTTTGAAGGTTTGTTCAATATGTTTGATGATATAGTGGCTGATATAGGGTGTTTTGGTCGAGGTGGTGTGCAAAGTGAGAGGGTTAGGGAAAATGATTTGGTAAAGAGAGAAGAGGTAGTAAAAGCTTTGCGTAAGATGAAAGCCGGCAAGGCAGCAGGTTTGGATGGTATTGCAGTGGAATTTATTAAAAAAGGGGGTGACTGTATTATTGACTGGTTGGTAAGGTTATTTAATGTATGTATGACTCATGGTGAGGTGCCTGAGGATTGGCGGAATGCGTGCATAGTGCCATTGTACAAAGGCAAAGGGGATAAGAGTGAGTGCTCAAATTACAGAGGTATAAGTTTGTTGAGTATTCCTGGTAAATTATATGGGAGGGTATTGATTGAGAGGGTGGAGGCATGTACAGAGCATCAGATTGGGGAAGAGCAGTGTGGTTTTAGAAGTGGTAGAGGATGTGTGGATCAGGTGATTGCTTTGAAGAATGTATGTGAGAAATACTTAGAAAAGCAAATGGATTTGTATGTAGCATTTATGGATCTGGAGAAGGCATATGATAGAGTTGATAGAGATGCTCTGTGGAAGGTATTAAGAATATATGGTGTGGGAGGCAAGTTGTTAGAAGCAGTGAAAAGTTTTTATCGAGGATGTAAGGCATGTGTACCTTTAGGAAGAGTGGAAAGTGATTGGTTCTCAGTGAATGTAGGTTTGCGGCAGGGGTGTGTGATGTCTCCATGGTTGTTTAATTTGTTTATGGATGGGGTTGTTAGGGAGGTGAATGCAAGAGTTTTGGAAAGAGGGGCAAGTATGAAGTCTGTTGTGGATGAGAGAACTAGGGAAGTGAGTCAGTTATTGTTCGCTGATGATAAAGCGCTGGTGGCTGATTCATGTGAGAAACTGCAGAAGCTGGTGACTGAGTTTGGTAAAGTGTGTGAAAGAAGAAAGTTAAGAGTAAATGTGAGTAAGAGCAAGGTTATTAGGTACAGTAGGGTTGAGGGTCAAGTCAATTGGGAGGTAAGTTTGAATGGAGAAAAACTGGAGGAAGTAAAGTGTTTTAGATATCTGGGAGTGGATCTGGCAGCGGATGGAACCACGGAATCGGAAGTAGATCATCGGGAGGGGGAGGGGTTGAAAATCCTGGGAGCCTTGAAGAATGTATGGAAGTCGAGAACATTATCTCGGAAAGCAAAAATGGGTATGTTTGAAGGAATAGTGGTTCCAACAATGTTGTATGGTTGCGAGGCGTGGGCTATGGATAGAGTTGTGCTCAGGAGGATGGATGTGCTGGAAATGAGATGTTTGAGGACACTGTTTGGTGTGAGGTGGTTTGATCGAGTAAGTAACGTAAGGGTAAGAGAGATGTGTGGAAATAAAAAGAGAGTGGTTGAAAGAGCAGAAGAGGGTGTTTTGAAATGGTTTGGGCACATGGAGAGAATGAGTGAGGAAAGATTGACCAAGAGGATATATGTGTCGGATGTGTAGGGAACGAGGAGAAGTGGGAGACCAAATTGGAAATGGAAAGATGGAATGAAGAAGATTTCGTGTGATCGGGGTCTGAACACGCAGGAGGCTGTAAGGAGGGCATGGAATAGAGTGAATTGGATCGATGTGGTATACCGTGGTTGACGTGCTGTCAGTGGATTGAATCAGGGCATGTGAAGCGTCTGGGGTAAACCATGGAAAGCTGTGTAGGTATGTATATTTGCGTGTGTGGAGATATGTATATACATGTGTAAGGGGGTGGGTTGGGCCATTTCTTTCGTCTATTTCCTTGCGCTACCTCCCAAACGCAGGAGACAGCGACAAAGCAAAAAAAAAAAAGAAAAAAAATATATATATATATAAGTAAATGATAACAAGTAGTGGTGATGCGAGAAGGAGATGGAGTGAGTATTTTGAAGGTTTTTTGGATGTGTTTGATGATAGAGTGGCAGATATATGGTGTTTTCCTCGAGGTGGTGTGCAAAGTGAGAGGTTTGGGGAAAATGATTTGGTAAATAGAGAAGAGGTAGTAAAAGCTTTACGGAAAATGAAAGTCGGCAAGGCAGCAGGTTTGGATGGTATTGCAGTGGAACCTATCAAAAAAGGGGGTGACTTTATTGTTGACTGGTTGGCAAGGTTATTCAACGTATGTATGATTCATGGTGAGGTGCCTGAGGATTGGCGGAATGCTTGCATAGTGCCATTGTACAAAGACAAAGGGGATGAGAGTGAGTGCTCAAATTACAGAAGTATAAGTTTGTTGAGTATTCCTAGTAAATTATGTGGGGGGTATTGATTAAGAGGGTGAAGGCATGTAGAGAGAATCAGATTGGGGAGGAGCAGTGTGGTTTCAGAAGTTACAGGGGATGTGTGGATCAGGTGTTTGCTTTGAAGAATGTATGTGAGAAATACTTAGAAAAACAAATGGATTTGTATGTAGCATTTATGGATCTGGAGAAGGCATATGATAGAGTTGATAGAGATGCTCTGTGGAAGGTTTTAAGAATATATGGTGTGGGAGGCAAGTTGTTAGAAGCATTGAAAAGTTTTTATCGAGGATGTAAGGCATGTGTACGTGTATGAAGAGAGGAAAGTGATTGGTTCTCAGTGAATGTAGGTTTGCGGCAGGAGTAGGTGATGTCTCCGTGGTTGTTTAATTTGTTTATGGATGGGGTTGTTAGGGAGGTGAATGCAAGAGTTTTGGAAAGAGGGGCAAGTATGCAGTCTGTTGTGGATGAGAGAGCTTGGGAAGTGAGTCAGTTGTTGTTCGCTGATGATACAGCGCTGGTGGCTGATTCATGTGAGAAACTGCAGAAGCTGGTGACTGAGTTTGGTAAAGTGTGAAAGAAGAAAGTTAAGAGTAAATGTGAATAAGAGCAAGGTTATTAGGTACAGTAAGGTTGTGGGTCAAGTCAATTGGGGGGTAAGTTTGAATGGAGAAAAACTGGAGAAAGTAAAGTGTTTTAGATATCTGGGAGTGGATCTGGCAGCGTATGGAACCATGGAAGCGAAAGTGAATAATAGGGTGGGGAGGGGGCGAACATTCTGGGAGCCTTGAAGAATGTTTGGAAGTCGAGAACATTATCTCGGAAAGCAAAAATGGGTATGTTTGAAGGAATAGTGGTTCCAACAATGTTGTATGGTTGCGAGGCGTGGGCTATGGACAGAGTTGTGCGCAGGAGGGTGGATGTGCTGGAAATGAGATGTTTGAGGACAATATGTGGTATGAGGTGGTTTGATCGAGTAAGTAATGTAAGGGTGAGAGAGATGTGTGGAAATAAAAAGAGTGTGGTTGAGAGAGCAGAAGATGGTGTTTTGAGATGGTTTGGCTACATGGAGAGAATGAGTGAGGAAAGCTTGACCAAGATGATATATGTGTCAGAGGTGGAGTGAACGAGGAGAAGTGGGAGACCAAATTGGAGGTGGAAAGATGGAGTGAAAAAGATTTTGAGTGATCGGGGCCTGAACATGCAGGAGGGTGAAAGGCGGGCAAGGAATAGAGTGAATTGGAACGATGTGGTATACCGGGGTCGACGTGCTGTCAATGGATTGAATCAGGGCATGTGAAGCGTCTGGGGTAAACCATGGAAAGTTGTCTGGGGCCTGGTTGTGGAAAGGGACTTGCGCTTTCACTGCATTATTACATGACAGCTAGAGACTGAGTGTGAACGAATGGAGCCTTTGGTGTCTTTTCCTAGCTCAACTTCGCACACAAGAATGGGGATTGGGCTGTTATTCCATATGTGGCGAGGTGGCGATGGGAACAAATAAAGGCAGACAGTATGAATGATGTAAATGTGTATATATGTATATGTCTGTGTGTGTATATGTATGTGTACATTGAGATGTATAGGTATGTATATTTGCGTGTGTGGACGTGTATGTATATACATATGTATATGGACGGGTTGGGCCTTTCTTTCGTCTGTTTCCTTGCGCTACCTCGCTACCTCTCTTGTGTCTCCCCTGATGATATGATTATTACACGAAAGTGCACTTGGGAACTTTACGTGTTTCATTTTCCCCGTGGACTCATAGGAATATATATATATATATATATATATATATATATATATATATATATATATATATATATATATATATATATAGATAGATAGATATTTATTATACTTTGTCGCTGTCTCCCGCGTTTGCGAGGTAGCTCAAGGAAACAGACGAAAGAAATGGCCCAGCCCCCCCCCCCATACACATGTATATACATACGTCCACACACGCAAATATACATACCTACACAGCTTTCCATGGTTTACCCCAGACGCTTCACATGCCTTGATTCAATCCACTGACAGCAGGTCAACCCCGGTATACCACATCGCTCCAATTCACTCTATTCCTTGCCCTCCTTTCACCCTCCTGCATGTTCAGGCCCCGATCACACAAAATCATTCTCACTCCATCTTTCCACCTCCAATTTGGTCTCCCTCTTCTCCTCGTTCCCTCCACCTCCGACACATATATCCTCTTGGTCAATCTTTCCTCACTCATTCTCTCCATGTGCCCAAACCATTTCAAAACACCCTCTTCTGCTCTCTCAACCACGCTCTTTTTATTTCCACACATCTCTCCTACCCTTGCATTACTTACTCGATCAAACCACCTCACACCAAACAGTGTCCTCAAACATCTCATTTCCAGCACATCCACCCTCCTGCGCACAACTCTATCCATAGCCCACGCCTCGTAACCATACAACATTGTTGGAACCACTATTCCTTCAAACATACCCATTTTTGCTTTCCGAGGAAATGTTCTCGACTTCCACACATTCTTCAAGGCTCCCAGGATTCTCGCGCCCCCCCCCCCCCCCCCCCCCCCCACCATATGATTTACTTCCGCTTCCATGGTTCCATCCGCTGCCACATCCACTCCCAGATATCTGAAACACTTTACTTCCTCCAGTTTTTCTCCATTCAAACTTACCTCCCAGTTGACTTGACCCTCAACCCTACTGTACCTAATAACCTTGCTCTTATTCACATTTACTCTTAACTTTCTTCTTTTACACACTTTACCAAACTCAGTCACCAGCTTCTGCAGTTTCTCACATGAATCAGGCAACAGCGCTGTATCATCAGCGAACAACATCTGACTCACTTCCCAAGGTCTCTCATCTACAACAGACTTCATACTTGCCCCTCTTTACAAAACTCTTGCATTCACCTCCCTAACAACCCCATCCAATAACAAATTAAACAACCATGGAGGCATCACACACCCCTGCCGCTAACCTACATTCACTAAGAACCAATCACTTTCCTCTCTTCCTACACGTACACATGCCTTACATTCTGAATAAAAACTTTTCACTCCTTCTAACAACTTTCCTCCCACACCATATATTCTTAATACCTTCCAGAGAGCATCTCTATCAACTCTATCATATGCCTTCTCCAGATCCGTAAATGCTACATACAAATCCGTTTGCTTTTCTAAGTATTTCTCACATACATTCTTCAAAGCAAACACCTGATCCACACGTCCTCTACCACTTCTGAAACCAAAATGCTTTTCCCTAATCTGATGCTATGTATATGTATTCACCAACTCAATCAATACCTTCCCATATAATTTGCCAGGAATACTCAACAAACTTATACCTCTGTAATTTGAGCACTCACTCTTATCCCCTTTGCCTTTGTGCAATGGCACTTTGCACGCATTCCACTAATCGTCAGGCACCTCACCCTGAGTCATACATACATTTAATATCCTTACCAATCAGTCAACAATACAGTCACCTCCTTTTTTAATCGATTCCACTGCAATACCATCCAAACTTGCTGCCTTGCCGGCTTTCATCTTCCGCAAAGCTTTTACCACCTCTTCTCTGTTTACCAAATCATTTTCCCTAACCCTCTCACTTTGAACACCATCTCGATCAAAACACCCTATATCTGCCACTCTATCATCAAACACATTCAACAAACCTTCAAAATACTTACTCCATCTCCTTCTCACATTACCGCTACTTGTTATCACCTCCCATTAGCGCCCTTCACTGAAGTTCCCATTTGCTCCCTTATCTTACGCACTTTATTTACCTCCTTCCAGAACATCTTTTTATTCTCCCTAAAATTTAATGACACTCTCTCACCCCAACTTTCATTTGCCCTCTTTTTTTACCTCTTGTACCTTTCTCTTGACATCCTGTCTCTTTCTTTTATACATCTCCCACTCAATTGCATTTTTTCCCTGCAAAAATCGTCCAAATGCCTCTCTCTTCTCTTTCACTAATGATCTTACTTCTTCATCCCACCACTCACTACCCTCTGTAATCAATCTACCTCTCACGATTCTCATGCCACAAGCATCTTTTGCGCAATCCGTCACTGATTCCCTAAATACATCCCATTCCTCCACCACTCCCCTTACTTCCATTGTTCTCACCTTTTTCCATTCTGTACTCAGTCTCTCCTGGTACTTCCTCACACAAGTCTCCTTCCCAAGCTCACTTACTCTCACCACCCTCTTCACCCCAACATTCACTCTTCTTCTTTTCTGAAAACCCATACAAATCTTCACCTTAGCCTCCACCATATAATGATCAGACATCCCTCTAGATGCATCCATCACTGATTCCCTAAATACATCCCATTCCTCCCCCACTCCCCTTACTTCCATTGTTTTCATCTTTTACCATTCTGTACTCAGTCTCTCCTGGTACTTCCTCACACAAGTCTCCTTCCCAAGCTCACTTACTCTCACCACCCTCTTCACCCCAACATTCACTCTTTTTTTTCTGAAAACCCATACAAATCTTCACCTTAGCCTCCACAAGATAATGATCAGACATCCCTCCAGTTGCACCTCTCAGCACATTAACATCCAAAAGTCTCTCTTTCGCGCGCCCGTCAATTAACAGTAATCCAATAACGCTCTCTGGCCATCTCTCCTACTTACATAAGTATACTTATGTATATCTCGCTTTTTAAACCAGGTATTCCCAATCATCAGTCCTTTTTCAGCACATAAATCTACAAGCTCTTCACCATATCCATTTACAACACTGAACACCTCATGTATACCAATTATTCCCTCAACTGCCACATTACTCACCTTTGCATTCAAATCACCCATCACTATATATATATATATATATATATATATATATATATATATATATATATATATATATATATATATATATATATATATATATATATATATATATATATATATATATATATATATATATATGAATATATATATATATATATATATATATATATATATATATATATATATATATATATATATATATATATATATATATATATATATATATATGTATATATTTTTTTTTTTTTTTTATACTTTGTCGCTGTCTCCCGCGTTTGCGAGGTAGCGCAAGGAAACAGACGAAAGAAATGGCCCAGCCCCCCCCCCCCATACACATGTACATACACACGTCCACACACGCAAATATACATACCTACACAGCTTTCCATGGTTTACCCCAGACGCTTCACATGCCTTGATTCAATCCACTGACAGCACGTCAACCCCTGTATACCACATCGCTCTAATTCACTCTATTCCTTGCCCTCCTTTCACCCTCCTGGATGTTCAGGCCCCGATCACACAAAATCTTTTTCACTCCATCTTTCCACCTCCAATTTGGTCTCCCTCTTCTCCTCGTTCCCCCCACCTCCGACACATATATCCTCTTGGTCAATCTTTCCTCACTCATTCTCTCCATGTGCCCAAACCATTTCAAAACACCCTCTTCTGCTCTCTCAACCACGCTCTTTTTATTTCCACACATCTCTCTTACCCTTACGTTACTTACTCGATCAAACCACCTTACACCACACATTGTCCTCAAACATCTCATTTCCAGCACATCCATCCTCCTGCGGACAACTCTATCCATAGCCCACGCCTCGCAACCATACAACATTGTTGGAACCACTATTCCTTCAAACATACCCATTTTTGCTTTCCGAGATAATGTTCTCGACTTCCACACATTTTTCAAGGCTCCCAAAATTTTCGCCCCCTCCCCCAACCTATGATCCACTTCCGCTTCCATGGTTCCATCCGCTGACAGATCCACTCCCAGATATCTAAAACACTTCACTTCCTCTAGTTTTTCTCCATTCAAACTCATTTCCCAATTGACTTGACCCTCAACCCTACTGTACCTAATAACCTTGCTCTTATTCACATTTACTCTTAACTTTCTTCTTCCACACACTTTACCAAACTCAGTCACCAGCTTCTGCAGTTTCTCACATGAATCAGCCACCAGCGCTGTATCATCAGCGAACAACAACTGACTCACTTCCCAAGCTCTCTCATCCCCAACAGACTTCATACTTGCCCCTCTTTCCAGGACTCTTGCATTTACCTCCCTAACAACCCCATCCATAAACAAATTAAACAACCATGGAGACATCACACACCCCTGCCGCAAACCTACATTCACTGAGAACCAATCACTTTCCTCTCTTCCTACACGTACACATGCCTTACATCCTCGATAAAAACTTTTCACTGCTTCTAACAACTTGCCTCCCACACCATATATTCTTAATACCTTCCACAGAGCATCTCTATCAACTCTATCATATGCCTTCTCCAGATCCATAAATGCTACATACAAATCCATTTGCTTTTCTAAGTATTTCTCACATACATTCTTCAAAGCAAACACCTGATCCACACATCCTCTACCACTTCTGAAACCACACTGCTCTTCCCCAATCTGATGCTCTGTACATGCCTTCACCCTCTCAATCAATACCCTCCCATATAATTTACCAGGAATAATCAACAAACTTATACCTCTGTAATTTGAGCACTCAGTCTTATCCCCTTTGCCTTTGTACAATGGCACTATGCACGCATTCCGCCAATCCTCAGGCACCTCACCATGAGTCATACATACATTAAATAACCTTACCAACCAGTCAACAATACAGTCACCCCCTTTTTTAATAAATTCCACTGCAATACCATCCAAACCTGCTGCCTTGCCGGCTTTCATCTTCCGCAAAGCTTTTACTACCTCTTCTCTATTTACCAAATCATTTTCCCTAACCCTCTCACTTTGCACACCACCTCGACCAAAACACCCTATATCTGCCACTCTGTCATCAGACACATTCAACAAACCTTCAAAATACTCATTCCATCTCCTTCTCATATCACCACTACTTGTTATCACCTCCCCATTTACGCCCTTCACTGAAGTTCCCATTTGCTCCCTTGTCTTACGCACCCTATTTACCTCCTTCCAGAACATCGTTTTATTCTCCCTAAAATTTACTGATAGTCTCTCACCCCAACTCTCATTTGCCCTTTTTTTCACCTCTTGCACCTTTCTCTTGACCTCCTGTCTCTTTCTTTTATACTTCTCCCACTCAATTGCATTTTTTCCCTGCAAAAATCGTCCAAATGCCTCTCTCTTCTCTTTCACTAATACTCTTACTTCTTCATCCCACCACTCACTACCCTTTCTAAACAGCCCACCTCCCACTCTTCTCATGCCACACATATATATATATATATATATATATATATATATATATATATATATATATATATATATATATATATATATATATATATATATATATATATATATATATGTATATGTGTGGATGAGAGAGCTTGGGAAGTGAGTCGGTTGTTGTTCGCTGATGATACAGCGCTGGTGGCTGATTCATGTGAGAAACTGCAGAAGCTGGTGACTGAGTTTGGTAAAGTGTGTGAAAGAAGAAAGTTAAGAGTAAATGTAAATAAGAGCAAGGTTATTAGGTACAGTAGGGTTGAGGGTCAAGTCAATTGGGAGGTAAGTTTGATTGGAGATAAACTGGAGGAATTAAAGTGTTTTAGATATCTGGGAGTGGATCTGGCAACGGATGGAACCATGGAAGCGGAAGTGAATCATAGGGTGGGGGAGGGGGCGAAAATCATGGAAGCCTTGAAGAATGTGTGGAAGTCGAGAACATTATCTCGTAAAGGAAAAATGGGTATGTTTGAAGGAATAGTGGTTCCAACAATGTTGTATGATTGCGAGGCGTGGGCTATGGATAGAGTTGTGCGCAGGAGGGTGGATGTGCTGGAAATGATATGTTTGAGGACAATGTGTGGTGTGAGGTGGTTTGATCGAGTAAGTAATGTAAGGGTAAGAGAGATGTGTGGAAATAAAAAGAGCATGGTTGAGAGAGCAGAAGAGGGTGTTTTGAAATGGTTTGGGCACATGGAGAGAATGAGTGAGGAAAGATTGACCAAGAGGATATATGTGTCGGAGGTGGAGGGAACGAGGAGAAGTGGGAGATATATATATATATATATATATATATATATATATATATATATATATATATATATATATATATATATATATATATATATATATATATATCCCTGGGGATAGGGGAGTAAGAATACTTCCCATGCATTCCTCACGTATCGTAGAAGTCGACTTAAAGGGACGGGAGCGGAGGGCTAGAAACCCTCCCCTCCTTGTATTTTAACTTTCTAAAAGGGGAATCAGAAGAAGGAGTCACGCGAGGAGTGCTCACCCGCCTCGAAGGCTCAGATTGGGGTGTCTAAATGTTTGTGGATGTAACCAAGGTGAGAGAAAAGGAGAGTTAGGTAGTATGTTTGAGGAAAGGAACCTTGATGTTTTGGCTCTGAGTGAAACGAAGCTCAAGGGTAAAGGGGATGAGTGCTTTGGAATGTCTTGCTAGTTAAGTGAGTGGTTAGTGAGAGGACAAGAGCAAAAGAAGAAGTAGCACCACTCATGAAACTGGAGTGGTGGGAGTATGTGATAGAGTGTAAGAAAGTAAACTCTAGATTGATATGGGTAAAACTGAAAGTGAATGGAGATAGATGGGTTATTATTGGTGCATATTCACATAGGCATGAGAAGAAAGATCGTGAGAAGCAAGTGTTTTGCGAGCAGCTGAGTGAGTGTGCTAGTAGATTTGATGCACGTGACCGGGTTATAGTAATCGGTGATTTGAATGCAAGTGTGAGTAATGTGGCAGTTTAGGGAATAATTGGTGTACATGGGGTGTCCAGTGTTGTAAATGTCATTGAAGAGCCTGTAAATTTATATGCTGAAAATGGACTGGTGGTTGGGAATACCTGGTTTAAAAAGAGAGATATACATAAGTATAAGTATGTAAGTAGGAGAGATGGCCAGAGAGCGTTATTGGATTACGTGTTAATTGATAGGCGCACGAAAGAGAGACTTTTGGATGTAAATGTGCTGAGATGTGGAAGCGAAGGTGAAGATTTGTAGAAGTTTTCATAAAAGAGGAGAAATGTTGTGGTGAAAAGAGTGGTGAGAGTAAGTGAGCTTGGGAAGGAGACGTGTGTGAGGAAATACCAAGAGGCACTGAGTACAGAATGATAAAGGTGGGAAGAAAGGACTTAAAGGGAGTGGGCTAGGAATGGGATGTATTTCGGGAAGTAGTGATGGCTTGTGCAAGAGATGCTTGTGGCATGAAAAGCGTGGGAGGTGGGTTGATTAGAAAATGTAGTGAGGTGTGGGATGAAGAGGTAAGATTAATAGTGAAAGACAAGAGAGAGGCATTTGGACGATTTTTGCAGAGAAATAATGCAAATGAGTGGGAGACGTATAAAAAAAAGAAAGCAGGAGGTCAAGAGAAAGGTGCAAGAGGTGAAAAAGTGGGCAAATGAGAGTTAAGGTTAGAGAGTCTCATTAAATTTTAGGGAGAATGAAAATATGTTTTGGAAGGGGGGTAAGTAAAGTGCGTAAGACAAGTGAACAAATGGGAACTTCAGTGAAGGGGGCTAATGGGGAGGTGATTACAAGTAGTGGTGATGGAGTGAGTATTTTGAAGGTTACTTGAATGTGTTTGATGATAGAGAGGCAGATATAGGGTGTTTTGGTCGAGGTGGTTTCCAAAGCGAGAGGGTTAGGAAAAATGATTTGGTAAACAGAGAAGAGGTAGTAAAAGCTTTGCGGAAGATAAAAGCCGGCAAGACAGCGGTTTTCGATGGTATTGCAGTAGAATTTATTAAAAAGGGGGGGGGGGGATGACTGTATTGTTGACTGGTTTGTAAGGTTATTTGATGAATGTATTACGCATGGTGAGGTGCGTGAGGATTGCCGGAATGCTTGTATAGTGACATTGTAAAAAGGCAAAGGGGATAAAAGTGAGTGCTCAAATTACAGAGGAATAAGTTTGTTGAGTGTTCCTGGGAACTTATACGGCAGGGTATTCATTGAGAGGGTGAAGGCATGTACAGAGCATCAGATTGGGGAAGAGTAGTGTGGTTTCAGAGGTGGTAGAGGATATGTAGATTAGGTGTTTGCTTTGAAGAGTGTATGTGAGAAATAATTAGAAAAGCAAATGTATTTGTATGTAGCATTTATTGATCTGGAGAAGGCATATGATAGAGTTGATAGAGATGCTCTGTGGAAGGTATTAAGAATATATCGTGTGGGAGGTAAGTTGTTAGAAGCAGTGAAAAGTTTTTTTGGAAATGTAAGGCATTTGTACGTATAGGAAGAGAGGAAAGAGACTGGTTCTCAGTAAATGTACGCTTGCAGCAAGGGTGTGATGTCTCCATGGTTGTTTAATTTGTTTATGGATGGGGTTGTTAGGGAGGTGAATGCAAGAGTTTTAGAAAGAGAGGCAAGTATGAAGATTGTTGTGGATGAAAGAGCTTGGGAAGTGAGTCAGTTGTTGTTCGCTGATGATACATCGCTGGTGGCTGATTCGTGTGTGAAACTGCAGAAGCTGTTGACTGAGTTTGGTAAAGTATGTGAAAGAAGAAAGCTGAGAGTAAATATGAATAAAGGCAAGGTTATCAGGTACAGTGGGGTTAAGAGACAAGTCAATTGTGAGGTACGTTTGAATGGAGAAAAACATCTCTTTATTCTCCCTAAAATTTAATGATACTCTCTCACCCCAGCTTTCATTTGCCCTCTTTTTCACCTCTTGCATCCTTCTCTTGACCTCCTGCCTCTTTTTTTTTAGACATCTCCCAGTTATTTGCATTATTTCCATGCAAAAATCGCCCAAACGCCTCTCTCTTCTCTTTCACTAATAATCTTACTTCTTCATCCTACCAATTACTACCCTTTCTAATCTGTCCACCTCCCACATTTCTCATGCCAGAAGCATCTTTTGCGCAAGCCATCACTGCTTCCCTAAATACATCCCTTTCCTCACCCACTCCCCTTGCGTCCTATGTTCTCACCTTTTTCTATTCTGTACTCAGTCTCTCCTGGTGCTTCCTCACACAAGTCTCCTTCCCAAGCTCACTTCCTCTTACCACTCTCTTCACCTCAACATTCTCTCTTCTTTTCCGGAAACCTCTACAAATCCTCACTTTCGCCTCCACAACGTAATCATCAGACATCCCCCCAGTTGCACCTCTCATTACATTAACATCAAAAAGTCTCTTTTTCTCGCGCCTATCAATTAACACGTAATCCAATAACACTCTCTGGTCATTTCTTCTACTTACATACGCATACTTATGCATACCTCTCTTTTTAAACCAGGTATTCCTAGTCACCAGTCCTTTTTCAGCACACAAATCTACAAGCTCTTCACCATTTCCATATACAACACTGGACACACCATGTACACCAATTATTCCTTCAGCTACCACATTATTCACTTTAGCATCAATCACCCATCACTATAACCCAGTCTCGTGCATCAAAACTACTAACAGACTCACTCAGTTGTTCCCAAAACACCTGCCTCTGATAATCTTTCTTCTCACTCCCTGGTGCATATGCAGCAATGATCATCCATCTCTCTCCATCAACTTTCAGTTTTACCTATATCAATCAATAGTTTACCTTCTTACACTCGATCACATACTCCCACCACTCCGGTTTCAGGAGTAGTGCAACTCCTTCCCTTGCTCTTGTCCTCTTACTAACCCCTGACTTTACTCCCAAGACATTCCCAAAGCACTTTTCCCATTTACCCTTGAGCTTCGTTTCACTCATAGCCAAAACACCCAGGTTCCTCTCCTCAAACATACTACCTATGTCTCTTTTTTTCTCATCTTGGTGACATCCACACACATTTCGACACACATTATCCCTAGGGATAGGGGACAAAGAATATCTCCAACGCATTCCCTGCGTCTCGTAGAATTCGACTTTAAGTGGAGGGAGTGGGGTCTGGAACCTTCCCCTGTCGCTTTTAATTTTTCAAAAGAAAGAACAGAGAAGGCTAAGTGAGGATATTCCAAATAAGACTGAATCCTCTCTTCTTAATGCTTCCTCGCTAACGAGGGAAATTCCGAATATGTATGAAAAAAAAGATTACCATCAATGTATAATACTTGATCGCCGTTTCCCGCGACATCAAGGTACCACCAGGAAACAGAAAAGAGAAAAGAAAAATTATATATGCACTGAAACCACAGCTTCCTTTCCACATCCAGGCCCCACAAAACTTTCCATGGTTTACCCCAAACGCTTCACATGATCTGGTTCAATCCATTGACAGCACGTCGACCCCGGTATACCACATTGTTCCAATTCACTCTATATCTCACGTGCCTTTCACCCTCCTGTATGTTCAGGCCCCGATCGCTCAAAATCTTTTTCACTCCATCCCCCCACCTCCAGCTTGGTCTTCCACTTCTCATTCCCTCCAACTCTGACACATATATCCTCTTTGTCAATCTTTCCTCACTCATTCTCTCCATGTAACCAAACCATTTCAATGCACCCTCTTCTCAAATATATATATATATATATATATATATATATATATATATATATATATATATATATATATATATATATATATATATATATATATATATATATATATATATATATATATATATATATATATATATATATATATATATATATATATATATATATATACATATATATATATATATATATATATATATATATATATATATATATTATCCCTGGGGATAGGGGAGAAAGAATACTTCCCACGTATTCCCTGCGTGTCGTAGAAGGCGACTAAAAGGGAAGGGAGCGGGGGGCTGGAAATCCTCCCCTCTCAATTTTTTCTTGATTTTCCAAAAGAGGGAACAGAGAAGGGGGCCAGGTGAGGATATTCCCTCAATGGCCCAGTTCTCTGTTCTTAACGCTACCTCGCAAGGAAACAGACGAAAGAAATGGCCCAACCCACCCCCATACACATGTATATACATACGTCCAAACACGCAAATATACATACCTACACAGCTTTCCATGGTTTACCCCAGACGCTTCACATGCCCTGATTCAATCCACTGACAGCACGTCAACCCCTGTATACCACATCGATCCAATTCACTCTATTCCTTGCCCTCCTTTCACCCTCCTGCATGTTCAGGCCCCGATCACACAAAATCTTTTTCACTCCATCTTTCCACCTCCAATTTGGTCTCCCACTTCTCCTCGTTCCCTCCACCTCCGACACATATATCCTCTTGGTCAATCTTTCCTCACTCATTCTCTCCATGTGCCCAAACCATTTCAAAACACCCTCTTCTGCTCTCTCAACCACGCTCTTTTTATTTCCACACATCTCTCTTACCCTTACATTACTTACTCGATCAAACCACCTCACACCACACATTGTCCTCAAACATCTCATTTCCAGCACATCCACCCTCCTGCGCACAACTCTATCCATAGCCCACGCCTCGCAACCATACAAAATTGTTGGAACCACTATTCCTTCAAACATACCCATTTTTGCTTTCCGAGATAATGTTCTCGACTTCCACACATTCTTCAAGGTTCCCAGGATTTTCGCCCCCTCCCCCACCCTATGATCCACTTACGCTTCCATGGTTCCATCCGCTGCCATATCCACTCCCAGATATCTAAAACACTTTACTTCCTCCAGTTTTTCTCAATTCAAACTTACCTCCCAATTGACTTGACCCTCAACCCTACTGTACCTAATAACCTTGCTCTTTTTCACATATACTCTTAACTTTCTTCTTTCACACACTTTACCAAACTCAGTCACCACCTTCTGCAGTTCCTCACATGAATCAGCCACCAGCGATGTATCATCAGCGAACAACAACTGACTCACTTCCCAAGCTCTCTCATCCACAACAGACTTCATACTTGCCCCTCTTTCCAAAACTCTTGCATTCACCTCCCTAAGAACCCCATCCATAAACAAATTAAATAACCATGGAGACATCACACACCCCTGCCGCAAACCTACATTCACTGAGAACCAATCACTTTCCTCTCTTCCTACACGTACACATGCCTTACATCCTCGATAAAAACTTTTCACTGCTTCTAACAACTTGCCTCCCTCACCATATATTCTTAATACCTTCCACAGAGCATATATATATATATATATATATATATATATATATATATATATGTATATATATATATATATATATATATATATATATATATATATATATATATAAATATTTCCCTGGGGATAGGGGAGAAAGAATACTTCCCACGTATTCCCTGCGTGTCGTAGAAGGCGACTAAAAGGGGAGGGAGCGGGGGGCTGGAAATCCTCCCCTCTCGTTTTTTTTTAATTTTCCAAAAGAAGGAACAGAGAATTGGGCCAAGTGAGGGTATTCCCTCAAAGGCCCAGTCCTCTGTTCTTAACGCTATCCCGCTAATGCGGGAAATGGCGAAGAGTTTGAAAGAAAAAAGAAATATATATATATATATATATATATATATATATATATATATATATATATATATATATATATATATATATATATATATATTTATATATATATATATATGTATGTATATATATGTATGTATATATATATATATATATATATATATATATATATATATATATATATATATATATATATATATATATATATATATATATATATATATATATATATATATATATATATATATATATATATAATATATATATATATATATATATATATATATATATATATATATATATATATATATATATATATATATATATATATATATATATATATATATATATATATATATATATATATATATATATAATATATATATATATATATATATATATATATATATATTTATATATATATATATATAAATATATATATATATATATATATATATATAAATATATATATATATATATATATATATATATATATATATATATATATATATATATATATATATATATATATATGAGCAAAGTGCATGTGAACGCGCACTTTCGTAGAACATACCCACCTCCGACAGCCAAGATCGAACCCGGGAACCCTGTTCAACAGGCGAGAGTTCTACCCCTAGGCTATGTTCGCCCCTAATAGGAAAATGACTTTTCGAATTCTATGTACTCGAATAACCTTCGTCCTACGTTGGTGAGCAACCGTGTGTACTCCGGTCATTTCCCATCAGGCGCACATAGGCAGCAGATAGCATTATACCGAACCTAACTGTAACAATGCGGAGGTATATGAATATGACCAAAGGGCATATGAACACGCACTTTCATAGAAAATACAAACCTCCAACAGCCAGGAACTAACCCGGAATTACTGTGCAACAGGCGGGAACGCTATCATTAGGCTATGATTGCCCCTAACAGGGAAATGACTATTCGAATTCTATGTACTCGAATACTCTTCGTCTCACATTGGCGAGCATCGGGGTCAACAACGGTCATTTCCCATCAGGCTCACACAGCCAGCAGATAGCATTTTACCGAACCTAATGTGCAACGTGAAGGTATATTATATGACCAAAGTGCATATGAATGAGCACTTTCATAAAACATACAAACCTCCAACAGCCAGGATCGAACCCGGGACCCGGCAACAGGCGGGAGCGCTACCGCTAGGCTATGATCGTCCCTAATAGGGAAATGACCATTCGAATACTGTGTACTCCAATACCCTTCGTCTCACGTATGTTTGTGAGCAACGGGGTCTATACCGATTATTTCGCATTAGGCTCACACAGCCAGCAGATAGCATTTTACCGAACCAAACTGTACAAACGCGGAGGTATTTGAATATGAACAAAATGCATATGAACGCTAGCTTTCATAGAAGATACAAACCTAGAAACAGCCAGGATCGAACCCGGGACCCCTGTGCAACAGGCGAGAGTGTTACCGCTACCCTATGATCGCCCCTAATAGGGATATGACTGTTCGAATACTATGTACACGAATACCCTTCGTCTCAGGTTGGTGAGCGACGGGATCTACACCGGTCATTTCCTATTAGGTACACAGAGCCAGCAATAGCATTTTATCGAATCTAACTGGAAAACACGGAGAAATATGAATACCAGCAAAGTGCATATGAGAGAATGGTGGGATGAAGAGAGTGATGAGAGTAAGAGAGCTTGGGAAGGAGAGTTGTTTGAGGAATTACCGAGAGAGACTGAAAAGGGTGAGAACAAAGGACGTAAGGGGAGTGGGGGAAGAATAGGATGTATTTAGGGAAGCAGTAATGGTTGCGCAAAAGATGCTTGTTGCATGAAAAGCGCGGGAGGAGGGCAGATTAGAAAGGGTAGTGAGTGATGGGATGAAGAAGTAAGATTACTAGTGAAAGAGAAGAGAGAGGCATTTGGACGATTTTTGCAGAGGAATAATGCAAATGAATGGGATATGTATAAAAGAAAGAGGCAGGAGTTCACAAAAAAGGTGCATGAAGTGAAAAAGAGGGCAAATGAGAGTTGGGGCGTGAGATAATCATTAAATTTTAGGGAGAATAAAAAGATGTTTTGGAAGGAAGTAAATAAAGTTCGTAAGACAAGAGAAAAAAATTGGGACATCAGTGAATAGGGCTAATGGGGAGGTAATAACAAGTAATGGCGATGTAAGGAGATGGTTTGAGTATTTTCAAGGATTGTTCAATATGGTAGGTGATAGAGTGGCAGATATAGGGTGTTTTGGTGGAGGTGGTGTGCGAAGTGAGAGGGTTAGGGAGAATGATTTGATTAAAAGAAAAGAGGTAGTGAAAGCTTTCTGGAAAATTAAAGCTGGCAAGGCGGTGGCTTTGGAAGGTATTGTAGTGGAATTTATTAAAAAAGGGGGTGATTGTGATGTTGACTGGTTGGTCCTTAAGGATATGTAAGTATGGCTTATGATGAGATGCCTGAGGATTTGCGCAATGCATGTATAGTGCCATTGTACAAAGGCAAAGGGAATAAAGGTAAGTATTCAAATTACAGGGGTATAAGTTTGGTGAGAATTACTGGGAAATTATATGGAGGGTATTGATTGAGAGGGTTAAGGCATGTACGGAGCATCAGATTGGGGAAGAGCAGTGTGGTTCCAGAAGTGGTGGAGGATGTGTGGATCACGTGTTTGCTTTGAATAATTTATGTGAAAAATACTTAGAAAAACAAATGGATTTCTATATAGCATTTATGGATCTGGAGAAGGCATACGATAGACTTGATAGAGATGCTCTGTGGAAAGTATTATGAATATATGGTGTGGGTGGCAGGTTGCTAGAAGCAGTGAAAAATGTTTATCGAGGATGTAAGGAAGGTGTACAAGTAGGAGGAGAGGAAATTGATTAGTTCTCCGTGAATGTCGGTTTCCGGCAGGGGTGCGAGATGTGTCCATGGTTGTTAATTTGTTTATGGATGGGGTTGTTAGGGAGGTAAATGAAAGGGTTTTGGAGAAAGAGGCAAGTATGTAGTCAGTTTGAGGGGATGAACAGGAGGCTTGGAAGTGAGTGAAACTTAGTTTGGTAAAGTGTTGAGAGAAGAATACTGAGAGTAATATGAATAAGAACGAGGTTATCAGGTACAGTATGGTTGAGGGACAAGTCAATTGAGAAGTAAAGTTTCATTCACATGGGAGAAACTGGGGAAGTTTGAAGTGTTTTAGATATCTGGGAGTGGATTTGGGCAGCGGATAAACTATGAAAGCGAAGTGGAGTCACAGGGTGAGGGAGGGGGAGAAGTTCCTTGTATCTTTGCAAAATGTAGGAAGGAGAGAACATTATCTTGGAAAGCAAAAATGGAAAATGTTTAAAAGCAATATTGTTCCAAC